>NC_081560.1:191524965-191526049 GCF_022355385.1 Mustela nigripes
CAGCCGAGGGGCTGTGTTTTTGCCGAGGGGCTGGCCTGCACGCTTCGCCCTCATGCTCGGTGCTGACGGGACCTCTCTGTTGTCCGTAGCGCCATCCGGATCAGCCGGAAAGGCCGGCACACGCTCCTGAATTTCTGCTTCCACGCGGCTCTGACCTTCACGGTGTTTGCGGGCGGCGTCAACCGCAGCAAGTACCCAGTCCTGTGCCAGGCGGTGAGTGTTCCCTCGTCCCTGTGTGTGACAGGATGTAGTGTGTGTCCACCCTGCTACCAATGGGGAAAGCTGTGATCGTGCTCTTGTTCATGAACTAACACTCAAGGGTTGGCCCAGATGCATCTCCCGGAGGGAACCGTCGGGCGCCCGAATCCCAGCCTCTCCCCCAGCGAGGCCCGTCATTTCGCTCAGCATCAGATCACGTCAGAGAATTTGTTTTCCACGTGACCAGCGACCTGGACGTTCACGGTCCAGCCCCGGACGCTGGTCGCAGGGTTAGAGATGGGAGCTGCCCTCTGACAGCCTGGTGGGGCAGGAGCACGGGGAAGGGGTCCCCGCCCCCCTGCCCCCGGCCAGATGAGAGTCCACAGAGGCTGATGCCACTGCTCTGGCCAGGGAGTGCGGGCCCCAGAGGCACAGCCCCCACGGGGAACTGCGGCAGACCCCCACTCACTCTGGAAGGTTCTGCTCCCTCCCAGGTGAAGGGCTTCCGAGCGTCACAGCCTTGAGGACGAGTCACCAAACGGTCTTCTTCCTCCCTGTGGCCTCCCCCGGCTTGTCTTTGAAAGGGGGGGAAATACCCCTTGGTCAGAGCTCAGAAGAGACCTTTCCCCAGCAGTCAGCCTGCTTCCCTGGGCTGCCGAGTGTGACCCAGGCCCAAGTTTCTCCATGCACTCCCTCTCAGCTCCTTGCCCAGCCCCTGCTCATAGCCCCAGCTCAGCCAGCTGAACAGTGACCTCTGTGTGGACAGTGAACTCCAGGTAGAGTTTCCTCCAATGCAGACAGTGACCTCCATGGTGGGCCGTCTGCTGCAGATGGACAGTGACCTCTAGGTAAACAGTGACCTCCAGGTGGACAGTGACCTCCAGGA
>NC_081560.1:191526059-191544118 GCF_022355385.1 Mustela nigripes
GGACAGTGACCTCCAGGTGGACAGTTCCCTCCAGGTGGACAGTGACCTCCAGGTGGACAGTTCCCTCCAGGTGGACAGTGACCTCAAGGTGGACAGTGACTTCCAGGTGGACAATGACCTTCAGGTGGACAGTCCCCTTCAGGTGGACAGTGACCTCCAGATGGATGGTCCCCTCCAGTGCCCAGGCAGGAGTCAGGTGGGGGCTGACCCACGGACTGAGGAGAGTCTTACCAAGAACTAGGCCACATGGAGGGAAGCTCTTGGCCTGGTGTCCACAGGCTGTCATGCTGCTGCCCCTACAGTCTTTTTCTGTGAATTCAGCACTTTCTGATGGCCATGGGAGCCGCTGGGGCCTGATTACCTGACACCCAGAGGCCACAGTGCCAACCTTGATGGTGGTCTGTGCACACGAGGTGGCCTGCACAGAGGCGATGAGAGTCTGCTCCCGCAGGGGACCCTGGGGAAGGGTGGCCGCTGAGCCCCCGCTCTGGAGCCCTGGCACCTGCAGGTCGGCACGCTTGCCTGGGAACCCCACCCAGGCTGTCCGCCCCATCAGAGGTCGGGTTCAGACACCCGCTCACAAGCCCCCACAGAAACGCTGCCGACACACACATGGAGACCACGCCAGGGGGCAGAGCCGCTTCCTGAAGCCTGTGGAGAGGCATGGAGACAGTGGGGGCTCAGGAAAACCCGTCCCACGCTCCACCTACGAGCGCCTGTGGAGGAGCGATGCCGGCGGCAAGCCACGGAACGGACTCCGTCTTCAGGCCCCACTGGGCCACTCAAGCGCGCCCCATGCCGGGACCCTGGCGATGAGCCAGCCGCCTGCTGCTCCCGGGCTCCGCAGCCAGCTCCCCAGGCTCCTTGGCCCCACTGGGGAGCCCATTCCCTCCCAAAAACCTGGGAACTGTGTCTGTGCACCAGCCCCGAAGGGGACGCCCCGATGCTGGTGTCTTCGCAGCATCTGAGGCCTGGCCAGTTAGCCGGGTGGACAGCCTCGGGACGGCGCAGGCCTGGTTGGGTCCAGACAACCACGGTCTGCAGAGAGGACGTGTGTGACAGACTGTTGATTGCCTTGTGCTGACAGGCCTCGGGCCCCCCATCGGAGGGAGCCAGCCGGTGAGCTCCGCCGTGGATGCCCCCCGACCTCCTGACCACGTTCCCACCAGTGAGCGGGACCATGAGTCATTCACTCATTCATTGGCAAACAGGCATCGGGACCCGGCCCAGGTTTGGGAATGAAGCCACACGAGGCCTGGCTGGGCTGCCCAGCTCTCCAGCAGGCGAGGAGGGACAGAGGGCCTTGTGTGCATTCTAGAGAGCAGAGCGGGGGCCCAGGTGAGGGAATGGGGGGCCGGCCAGCCCTCAGGGTGACACTCCCTGCTCTCCCCCGACGATTCTGGAACACAGGCGTGTGATCAGCAGACACCAGTGGAGTGTCAGTCACTATTACGGAAGCCCGGCCGGATATGCCCACTACTGCTGGCCTGGGGCAGGCCCAAGGAGACACAGCTGAAACGCGGGGTGTCCGAAGATGGGCTAGTTCGCGTCAATGTGTCAATGGGACTCTCTGTGGGGCTCACACTGGGTCCGACGTCACTCTGGGGCATGTGTGCAGGTGCCCTCCCCATTCTGGGGCTCATCCGCTCCCTTGGGGGCCTGGGACAAGGGCAGAGGGAGGGATTCTCTGTGCGCCTACCCAGTCTGCGACATCGGTGCCCAGCCCCCGGACTCGGCTCTCCTGGCTCCGACTTGCCCCCATCGGGAACAGGACGTCTCAGCCTCCACGTGTCTGGAACCAATCCACCCGAGCAAACGTGCTTTTCCCCCGTGCGCAGCCAGGCCTACCCCACCCTCACAAGGGACAGCTCGCCTCTGCCTTTGTGCCTGAACACGGGGCGCCCTGGACCACCTCCCCAGTCCCAGTGTGGCTCAGACCCAGACTAAGATGACGCCCGGCGCGCGGCCTGAAGCGCTGTTGGGCAGGAGGACAGATGGTTGCTGTGGCAACAAGATGACCCCGAGTCTGATTGCAGTCCTAAGTGACGTCACGAGCACAGACAGCTGGCCTCCGGTGGTCCCACACGACAACATGCGTCAGCGTCCACGCGGGCCCGGGCTTGGCGGTGGGATGGCCCGTGGCTGCCTTCTTCCCGGAGCGGCGGCAGCCCTGTCCGGAAGCCAGGGCGGGGTCCCTAGGACCTCCCCTTGTGTCCAGCCTGAAGCCGGCGCTGGGAGGCGGGGTCCTGCACTCCTTCCCCCAGCCCCCACGTGGCCCACGGGTCTGGGTCCCGGCGAGGCCGGCAGCCAGCCCCTCCCGCGCTCCTCCTGACCCCCAGCCTCCTCCGGGGACGCGTTGCTGTTCATCTGTGATGACAGCCACGCTGTTGTCCCCTGGACAGAGAGACTCACTGTACTTCAGTCAAGGGCCAGGCAGACGTGGCCCGTTTCTCCCTCTGGTTGGCGCGGAGAGAGCGCTCACGCCCCAGGTCCCCGGCCAGGCCGAAGAGGTTGGACTTGCCACGTGCGTGCAGGGAGCCCCCCCAGAACCACAGACAGCTCTGGGGTCCCACTCCACCCGTGCCGTTCTCATCGATCCAGAGCTTTCCACGAAGTGAGAATGGAATCTGGATTTGATAAACCATTGCGAAACAGCGTTAGCTTTAGTCAGAGTCTCCGTATTCCTTACACATCTGTGCCCTTTCCAGAGACAGCCATAATTTACTTGTCATTGTGAAATGTCAGCTTACTGCTTCCCAGGGAAGCAGGCAGAGACCAAGCAGGGGATGCATGATCTGCCAGGGCAGTACGTGTGGCCAGGGGGCCGGCCGGGGCCGCTGCCGAGGGCCACCAGCCACTTGGCCTTGTGGGGAGTGGATTTCCACATCTGACCCTGGATTGTCATACTCATCCCGCAAGGCCATGCCACTGGGGAGACCCCTGCCGCAGGACTGCCCCGCCCTCCACTTGGGGGCACCTGCCCTCCTGGAGCCCTCAGGGTCCCACGTCCGGCCACGCTGACCCTGGGTGCGTATACACAGGCCCGTGTGCTCCCAGCCCCGTCTCTCCTCAGGACAGCAGAGCCAACCCGTGCCAGAGCCTCAGCAGCCCACGTACCTCCCCGTGAAGGGGAACATCTGCCTTCACTGGGGACCCCACGTGCCCTCCTGCTGGTCACTCCCTGTCACTACTGAGTTGGCCCCTAAGAAAGCACAGGGAGCGGGAGGGCGCAGACCCAGAGCTTGGGGAGCACACAGTTCCCTAGGGCAGCACAGCTGAGCAGCCCTTCCCTGCAGACGGGCCTCCTGCTGCACTACGCCACGCTGGCCAGCATGCTGTGGATCGGGGTGGCCGCCGGGAGCATCTACGAGCAGGTGACCAGGAAAGCGCCCCCGTGCCCGGCCGCAGACCAGCCGCCGTACCCCAAGCAGCCCCTGCTCAGGTACGCGAGCGCACGCGTGCCCTGCCGCCTCCACCCCCGACTACCAAGGGCCCCAGCTCTGGGCTCCCTCCCGGGGTCCCAGCAGATGGGCTCACAGGGAAGCTTGGGTTCCAAGGACGAGCCGGTCTGCACAGTTGGCCAGGGGCGGGGCGGGGCACTGGGGACAGGGTGGGGTGTCGGAGAGGGGATGTCGGGGTGCTGGGGGCTAGAGCCAGAGCCGGTGGGTCTGGGGGCCTGCGGGTGTGTCTCTGTGCTACTGAGCTCCACACCACAAGGGGCTGTGGTGGACAGCTCTGGGGGGTGGGTCCGGTCTTGGCTCCAGCCTGTCCATGGGCTTCCGTGGGCTGAGGCACCGGCTCCTTAGCTGGGAGAAACTGAGGCTTGGTTACCAACCCCCGAGGTGGCCACATGGCCTGGGCCTTTCAAGGCGGGGTGGCAGGTGGCTCTGAAGCCTAGGACTCGGTCGGGCTGGGAGGGTTCGGGATGGGCAGGTGGTCCCCGTGAGGGACAGCTGATGCCTCTGCTGCTAGGACCTCAAAGGACCCTCTGGTCTGGGCCCAGGGGCACGGACACTCAGCCCTTGGACTGAACTGTGTCCAGGTCTAAACTGGGAGGGCCTTCAGGAAATATGTCAGTGACCCAAACTCGCCCGAGGGACTCATCTTGAGGCAGACAGAACAACACCCTATGCTGTTTAATAAATACGGTGACCTCGTTAGGTTTTCTGACACGCAGTTTCCAGAGCTCGCACACCCGTTGCCACACAGCTAGCAGGGCCCATGGCACTCTGCTGCCGACGCCGGCCGGGGAGGCAGGGTTTCCGTACCTTGCTCCTCCTTCCAGGGAGGCCCTTGCTCCTTGGGGTTTAAGAATCACTCTCAGAATGAACGTCCTGGTCTGTCATCGACTGAAAAGCTGCCTGGCTTTCTGAAGAAAAGCATGGCAGCCTTGGAATATTCTGGAGCATTTCTCTCTGATGGTGCCACATGCACATAATGAACCAGACTCCCAGGTGCTTCCAGGAGCAGTGGGCCCGGGGCATCCGTGGGCATGTGTCCTGTGGACTGTGGGCCCAGGGGGCATGTGTCCTGTGGACTGTGGGCTCCGTGGGCATGTGTCCTGTGGACTGTGGGCCCAGGGGGCCTAGGACAAGAGGGGCATGGGCTCGGTGGCTGTGCTCTAAGCTGGCGAGTCACACCTGCTGGTCACTCTGGGACACTTGCTCTCCCTGTCGTGCTGTCTGGAAACCACTGTCACCTCTCTCCATGTCCCCTTCTTTGGTACAAATGCTCGACAGCGGGGCAGGGGTGCGGGGGCATGTGATGTGATTCCAGCAGCAGCTCCCTAGGTAATGACCCCTCCTGCAGGATGAGACTCGGGAGGGTTGGACACTGGCTCTGGGCTCTGCAGAGGCCTGGCTCCTCCACTGTCTTCTGTGGCCAGGCCTGGCCTGGGGGTGGTCATGGGGACCCCAAAGGTCGGGGGCCAGAGTCTGTCTCCCCAGACACCTCCCCGGCAGAGGCACCCTTACCCGCGATGACTCTTCCGACTGGCCCGCAGGGACCATCTTTGATCTGCATCCCGGATCCCATTCCCATGCGGCAGTAGCCTGAGTGCAACCTCTGCAGGCCTGTAGCTCCTGAGTCCCGGGGAGGGAAGTGACCCCAGGACTCGGGCTGTCCCGGCCCCTCGATATGCTGGGCAGCGCTGCACGGCAGGTCCCGCTGACCTGCGGCAGGCCCGGGGTGCGTGCGCCGTCTGCAGGCAGCAGGCACCCCTGTGTCCCCCTGCTCTGCCGTCTTCCCATGAGAAATAAGAGGGAGGCGTTCGCCGGAGGCCGTCCTGTGTGAACTCAGAGCACACAGCTTTTTGAGAAACAGGTCAGCGGTCTCACTTCTCACGCTGACTTCGCTGCCAGGTGGCCGCAGAGATGCGGGAAGGGGTCTGCCACGGGGGAGGGGGCCTGTGGGGCGGGGCCCTGCGTTCCGCGCTCCCGCACCAGGGTCAGCTCGCTCGCTACACGGGCCCCCTCTGCACTGCTTTGGGGGGAACTAAGCCCATTCAGAGATTCCTATCCACATTCACCTAACACTTTGCAGGATTCTGGATTGGAAGAGCATTTCGGGCCTGACTGGCCCCCACCCCTGGCCTGAGCCCTGGGGGCGATCCTTGCTCGGCCGCAACAGCGTGGGGGTGGGGGGCGCTGCCCGGCTGAGACCCCTGGTCTGGGGTCGGACATGTTGCCTTTGAGGCAGAGGCTTTTGGCTTCAGGACTGTTTCCTCTCTTCAGGGTCCCTAGCGATTCCGTATGGACATTAGGGTCCATTTGTCCATTTCTGTAAAACTGGTCACTGCGGTGTTGGTGGAACCCGCCCGGACCCGACAGAGCCCTGGGAGCGGAGAGGTTGACTCGAGGACTTTACAGCTTCCGATCCGTAAACACAGCACAGCTGTCCGTGTCCTCCGGTCCACGAGACCTTTGCTGGGGACACGGACAGCTGTCAGCACACACGTCCCACACCGCCTGGGTTAGACCTCTTTCCTCACGGTCTCTGCCGGCACGTCTTCTCCATCTTCGGGTCGGTCATCGCTTACGTGCAGAGGCACCGCTGAACGTCGTGTGTTGGTCTTGTGTCCCGAAGACTGGCGGGATTTGTTCCCAGAGCTGGGAGCTTGCCCGTGGACGCCTTAGGATCCTGTGTGCGCGCGTGCGTGTGGTCCCGTCATCAGCATCCAGGGACACGTGTCCTGTCCAGACAGCTTTTAATTTTAACTCTTCCTGCCTCCTCACTCTGGCCGGGGCCTCCAGCACAGCAGGACCCTCTCTGCGCCCCCCTGCCTCTCTTCCCCCTTTCCCTGTCCCTCCCGCTCTCACCGTCTCTCTCAGTCCGTCCGGCTGGCAGTACAACCCGTTTGTGCACAGTTTTAAAGAGCCCGCGTGGGGCTCATCCGTTCCCTGTGTGGCTTTGCTCTTCCCGGTCTTACGACTCCTGCCGCAGCCCCCGCCGCTCCCGTCTGCCTGTAGCTGGGGTCCGTTTTGCGTGTCTTCCCTCTAGTCCCCACGGCGTGAAGCTGGGCTAGTCCGAGGTCTTTCCGTCTTCATCGAACGCAGCCACAGCTACGATTTCTCTCGGGGCGTGATTCGGGCACGTTGTATCACTCGTTTTAATATTTTCTGATTTTCCTGTGATTGTTGTCTTTGGCCCGCTGGCTCCTCAATTTCCCCAGACAGTTAGGTTTCAGGGCAGCGGGGGTGCTCTCGAGACCTGTGCCGGCTTCCGCGTCAAGCTGAGGGGACGAAACCCCAGCTCCGCCAAAGAGGCCCGTGGCTTGGAGGGGACGTCCCTGTTCTAGGGACATGTAGCACACCATCCACGGCCTTGGGGGGAGGGGGGAGGGGACAGACTCTGCTGGGGTGCGGATCTCGGCCGGGGCGCTCTGCCTGTCTCAAGCAGGAGGGCGTGGTCCTCAGGCAAGGCCAGTGCCGGGAAGGGCAGGACACAGGAAGGTGATGACCTCGGGGAAGGGCAGGACGCAGGAAGGTGATGACCTCGGGGGGAGGATATGAGAGGGGTCGGCCCAAGACAGGAGCCGCTCTGTGGGGCTGGGCTGCGTGACAGACGCAGGAGCACTGCCAGCCCAGCCCCCCGCCACCAGGGCCTCTCTGATGCACGGACACGGCACCCTGCCCATCACGCGGGCTCTCTTCTCTGCCGCCAGAAGCCGCCGCGTCCCACAGTAACCGTCCCTCCTGGATCCAGGCTTTCACATCCCGTGGCGGCTGACGCCTCCCCCTGGGGTTCTGACCGTGCCCCCCAGTGCGTCCACATGGAAGGAATCCCGGCCCCGCATTCCCCACATGTCCACCGGGAACAAACCCTAACCCACGTGCCCATTTCAGCCTCCCGTCACCGTGTCGGAAAGCCGGCACGGCTCCAGATTATTCTCGTCCCCTAGCCTGAATCAGGGAGCCCACAGGCCCCGACTCTGCCCCCAACCCTGCACCTCCCCATCCCCCACAGGCTCGTTCTTGGTGGCCGTGGTCCTGCCACCACCCTGAAGAATTTCTGTTCCTGCACGGGGGAAGCCCGGCTGTGCGTTCCCCTTCCCAAAGCACGCAGGGCTGCCCACTGCTGCCCAGCCTGGCCCCGGCCTTCAGCTGGCTTCCCCAACGTGCCAGCCGGAGGGCCCACGGCCAGATGCCCAGACCCCCTGCTCTCCTCCCCAGGCCCAAAGGAAGGGCTGTGTCCTCAGATCCCGGCACACAACGCCGGCAGGTTCGATGGGGAAATGTTAGGGATTCAATAAATATTTTTTTAATTGGCCTTAAATACTCCATTTTAGTCACAGGACTGAGTCTGGAAGAACCCAGCCTTGGGTGGGTAAGTACTCCCTTCCGGCCGGAGGGCAGGTCCCAGGAGCACAGCTGTGGGGTCGGTCGGAAGCTGCGTTCCGTGGGGGGAGCCGAGAACGAGGCTTCCAAGGGGCAAGTTCACTTTACTCACAGAGAGGGGGCGGCTGTGTGCCCCGCAGGCCCTCGATGGCACAACCGGGCGGCTCGCCCCAGCCTGGCGAGACGGGGACAGATGCCCTCTTGGGGGCCCAGCTGGGGTCCAGCATCAGCCCTGGCACTTTCATGGCGTGGCCAGAACGCAGGCTGGCCAGGCCGGCACGGGTGAGGCTCGAGTGCGAGGTCTGGGTTTGCCCCCAGGGTCTCAGCTCCTTTGGGTGTGATGGGTCCTCAGGACGGTGAGGACGTCGACGAAGCCGCAGAGGTGAGCGCCGGGCGGGGGGGTCCCACAGATCCTCCGCCAGCAGCAGAACACACACAGGGTTTCTGCCCCGGAAGCCGGCCTGCCACTCCGTCCGGGTTTCCTCGGGCCGGGCTGCTCAGCCGCCCCCGGTGCTGGCCCTGCAGGTCCTGGAGGAGAGCAGGCCAGGCCGCCCGGGGCAGCCCGCGTCCCCCCGCAAGCCTGCCGCCTCCCTGCTCTTTCCCATCACGTGGCTGGAGAAGAAAGGCAAGCTGAGGGTCGGCCGGCTCAGAAACGCGGGAGGAGAAAGACCGAGGCTGCTTCTGCAGACTCTGCATCCGCCGTGGCCACAGAACAAGGGGCATCGCCGGCCCCGTCTCCGAGAGGTCACGTTCTGCTGCGGGCCCCTGATCGGGTGTTTCCTTGGACCGCTCTGACAGCTACTCACACGTCTTTCCCGGCACCTCCGAGGGCCACGCTTTGGGCAATTTAAGGACCACGGCCCGCAGCACGCCGCAGAGACTTCCGGCGCAGCAGCTCCGCGGGCTCCAGGCCTGAGCACCAGAGAGAGCAGCCCCGTGCCGGCACCCCCCGCGGCGCTGCCCAGCCCCCTTCGGTAGGCACACCGTCCCCAGGCCTCCCGCCTCTCCGAGAGTGTCTCCGTCCGAGCCGGGACGGCTGCCGGCTGGGGCTTATGGACAGTGGAAACGCAGAGTCTGGAGGCCAGACGCCTGCGGAGGGGCCGGCGGGCTCGGTTTTGGCGGGAGCAGAGTTCTTGCTGTGTCCTCATGGGTGGAAGAGGCGGGGGCTCTCCGGGGCTCCTTTCGCAGGAGCACAGCCCCTGTTCACAAATGCGTAGGGCCCCCGCCTCCCGCACACTCCCCTTGGGGTGGGGTTGCCAGTGAGTCTGGGGACACACACACTCAGACTGGAGCCGCTGGCCGAGGGACGCCGCTTCACAGCCAACGGGCCTCCCTGCTGTGGCTCTCCAGATGCTCAGGGCCAGTCCCCAAGTCAGCCGCCTGTAATCATGCCCTGACCTCAATGTCACCAACTCCACCGGCCTTCCTGACAACGGGCTCATAAGTCCTTCCTGCTTCGTCAAGGCCTGGTGCTCCCCCTTGAAGCACACAGCTGCCCCAAGACCCAGGGGCTTCGTCTGGACACTGTGAGCTCCGTGGGGGAGGGCACTCGCCCACCCACTCCCCAGTGCACAGCTGGTGCCAGACTGGGCCCTGCCGCGGAGGGACAGTGCCCCAGGCTCCATCTGTAGGAGCCCCTCTGGGACGGCAGGGCATGTGCTGGGAAGCACGGGGTGGCGCCCGCCCTCGGCTTCTTCATACAGTGCCCCCGGCCAACACGGCCGCAGGAGCCCCCAGGAGCCCGTGCAGCACCCAGCCGGAGGCAGCCCTGCGCAGGGGTGGGGGCTCCAGGGCCATCGCTGAGCAGAGCATGAGCCACCCAGGCTGATGTCCATGACCTCCTGTGACCACGTGAGCCCAGCCCTGGGGGCGGAGGTCCTGGCCCTGGTTTCGGAACGTTGGAGCTCTTTTCAGGCAGAAGGGCTCTGCCGCGCCACAGGCTGTCCCCGGCTGGCGTGAGTCCCGCTACTGCGTGTCTCGGTGCGTCTCGTGGTCTGGGCACCCGTCTCATGCCCGGCTCATGTTGTCTGCGTGACCCCCAGGGCCCCTTCTCCAAAAGCAGCTTCTCCAAACCCGTATGGCAACTGTGGGTGGGCGGCCTGGACACTCAGACCGTGCGGAAGGGCCTCTTGGTCCCAGCAAAAACCGTCAGTCGGATCGCTTGGAGCTCCAAAGTCGCAGCCGGCACAGAGGGTGCTCACTGGACCTGGAGACGGATCTTGTGTGGGGGAGGTGCCTGGGGTGGGTTCCCGCGGCCCCGCAGCGGCCCCCAGGACATTCGTGCTGCTCGAGTTCACCTGGGCTGCGTCGCCTCATGCACACCCAGCCTGGAGGGCTCCCCGGTGACCAACGGTGCCAGCGTGTCGCGGGCACTGACTCTGTGAGTGGGGGTGCTGGCAGGACAGCCCCCAGCAGAGCAGTCCTGGGGACACTCTTCAAGAGAGGAAGTGTCTTCTGCCGGTGGGGCCAGTCGGGGTCCAGAAGGCCCAAGAGGCCAGTCTCTGGAAGGGCTCCTCCGCCTCTTGCTAGCACCAGCCTGAGTTCCCGAGTCCCCCAGCCCCCAACCCCTTGCCTCCCAGGCCGGGGTCCACCTGGATGGGCGGCAGCAGGCGAGGGCACAGGCTCCAGAGGAGAGAGACGCAGTCTGCGGAAGCCGGGCCCAAAGCCAGACTCAGCCGGCTACCTGGGCCCCTGGGGCCTATCAGAGCCCGGTCGTGGTGGCCCACCAGCCGAGGCTGCACGTGGCGGGCGGCCTCCTCCATGGACACCTGTTGCAGGCCTGGGGGAAAAGCACTGCAAGCACAGAGGACACCCCAGAGACAGGCCACGGAGGTGCAACAGCTGCCACGCTGAGCACAAGAGGCTCCTCGTGTGTGACCGGGGACGGTGCCGGCGGACGGACAGGGTGGAGAGGATCGTCTCGGGGCCTCTGGGCTACACCGCCAGGGCCGCCCCCAAAGGCTGCAGACCCACCGCCAGCCCACCTCCCCGCCGCTGGCCGCCCCTCCCCCGAGCGCCTCCGTCCGTCTCCTCCCTAGGGACATGGGGCGGGACCCTGCTGAGAAACCCACACCCTGGCTTGCCCCCTTCCCTGCGTCTCTCCTGCCGACACTCGCTCTGTGACCGTCTCACCTGACCGCAGCTCCCGTGTCGGTGTTGGGGGGAATGGGGCGCGTCTGGGTGCGGCCAGCCAGTGGACAGAGTCCTCCAGGAAGGCGAGGAGGGCTCACTGCCCCAGCTGGTGGCCAGACCCCATCACAGGTCCCCTGCTGGCTCTGAAACCGGGGGCCAGCCGCGGGGGGACCAGTCTGCTGTGGCCGTCTCCCTTCTCTGTCGCAGGAGTTTGGTTCCCTTAGCGCCCGGGTTCTTGGTCGTGCTGCTTCGAGGAAGGAAGAGGCAGACCGGACAGAGTGCCAGGCAGCAGAGCACAAGGCCCCCGGAGGGCTGCCGTGTTCGCAGCGTAGGGGGTTTACAAGCTCTTTCCAGGACCTCGAGCGCGGCCACTGTGGGTTCCTGCTCCGGGTGGTCAGTCAGGGCTGTGATCCGGCCCCGCCAGTGTGTCTGTGGGGCTCGTGGGCAGGCGTCCGGAGACTGACGACCTCAGCTCCTGACAGGGACCAACCTCTCGTGGTTCGTGGCTTTCTTTCGGCTCGCGTCGCGGCCGTCCCCCTGCAGGGGCAGGTAGGCAGGACGCTGCCGTGGCCTTGTCTGGGCAGGAGAACAGGTTGCGGGTGCGGTGTCGTCTCAGCTGTCCCGGGTCCCCATTCTCCTGCTGGGACCCTGGCCCTGACTTCCTCCGTGTCCAAGGAACCCCTAACACTGAGGGCCCTCAGACGCACGCCCAGCACGGCTCCCAGTGGCCACACGGACGAGAGGCGTGGCCGACAGACACATGGTGGGGGGTCGGCGCTGGGACTTTAAGCTCAGGGTTTCCAGTGGCCCTGGAGGCCTGGCCAGTCGCCAGCTGCCCGCGGGCAGAGCAGGCTTGCTTGGATGGCCCGTTCGTGCTGTCAAAGCCGGCTCAGAAGAGCCCAGTGGCCAGAAAGTTCACATCGGGGAAACCGTCGCTGCCACACAGTGCTGGGGCGTGAACGGCCGTGTCCTGGGCCCGTCCCTCTTTCTGATGGGTAGCATCCATGAGGGTCCGTCCTCTGAGACACAGACGCCAAGATGAGGGGCCCGCGGGCCCACAGCAGCCAGCACTGGCGCCAAGCCCCGGCTTCCCTGCGGCTGACCCTGCTTGTCTGGCGGCAGAGAGGAAGCAAGTGACTGCGTGGGAATCACGTGGCAGAGACCGCGCCAGGGCCTGGAGGTCGCCGCAGCCACGCGCTGCTGACCAGGCCAGCCCCGACACGGGCTTCCAGATGGTTCTCTGGTCTCCACCTCCGGAACTAAGGGGCAGGCTCCCAGGGGGCCTCACGCTGGGACACAGGGCCCATCCTTGCCCGTCCCCGGTGCAGCAGCCGGCACCTGACCTGTCCATTCCGCTCCCGGCCTGGGCGGGCCCTCTGGGGCGCGTGCGCGTGCACAGGCCCACACCGCATGCTCCCCTAGCGGAGCGCACGGGAACAGGGCATGTGGTGTGGATGGCACTGACCTTCCGCGGGGGCTAAGGCGGAGCTGTGTCCATGTGTGGGGATCTGGCAGGTGTGTGGCAGCTGAAGCGTGGCCCGGGCTCCTGGCATCAGGAGCTGCCGGAGGGCCCTGTGCCCACTGCCTGGAGCTCCGCCGGGTCCCAGGAGCCGGCCTGTTCCCGCTGCACCCCGGTTCCACTCGGCCGCGGGCTGGCCCGGGTCTGACGCTTCCCCGAGACCGGCGCTGTCGCCGGTCAGGTGTGGCCTTAACCAACCTGCCCAGGGGCCCGGGGACGCTGCTCCGTTTTCCTTCTGGATTGTTTGGGGTTTTGGGGTTTTTGGTTTTTTGTTTTTAAATTGAACACTTACATCAAAAAAAAAAAAAAAAAAAAGGCTAAAACATCACTGCATGCTTACAGAACTCGTCCTGTGCCCTCCGGGGGAGAAGCAGAAGCTCCCCACCCGGCCCACAGCCTCTCTTGGGACTTTCTCTGCCTCTTTTCAGGGTTGTCCACCCAAGTACGCGTCCCCAGACATTGGTTCTGTGGGCACCGGTCACGAGCTCTGAGTATACATGGGCCCACAGGCCTTACCGTCTACATCTGGTTCCTTCGCTGCCCGTGGCTTTTCTCAGACGCACGCGTGGGCTGCAAGTGGCTAGCTGGGCTGCTGCAGGCCCGGGGCCCAGTTCACCTGCTCCTGTGGCCAGGACGCTGCGGCCCGGTCGCCCAGCTCCTCCCGAGGGCTCACGCACGCAGGCTCCCCGGCCGCCAGCAGCGCCCCACGCCCGCCGAGCTCCCTGGCTGGGACACGCTTCTGAGGGCGTCGGGCTTTCTCTCGGTGGCACGCCCGCTCAAGCCACTTCCCCACCGTCCTTCTGTCTGTCTTGCTGATTTGTTAAAGCCCCTCACAAGCACCTCACGGGAGCATGTGGTCACGTGGGTCATAGAGAGTTTTCCTACTCACGGCAGCTAGAGGCGCGTTTGCACTTCTGTGAGGGGGACCCTCTCCCACCCACACCGCCGCCGTGGGGGACGTTAGGTGCATGGCTCAGGACCATGTTCCTTTTCTGCTCCTGGTGTAACAAACAAACACAAACTTATTGACTTAAAACAGCACATTTGCTTTCTTACAGTCCTGGCAGGCAGAAACCCAGTCGGTCTCTAGGGCTCCATCCAGGTGTGGCCAGGGTGGCTCCTGGAGGCTCCCGGGGAGAGACGGTTTCTTGCCTCTTCTGGAGGTGTCTACGCTCCTCAGGGCCCGCTCTGGTTCCAGCCAGCCGTGCAGCGACCACCCTCCCATCTGACCCCCACATCCCCTTCCAAGGACCTGTGACGACATCAGGTCCCCTGGACCACCCCCATCCCTGCCTCCACCACTCAGCCACATCCTTAGCACGGGGTCAGCACAGCCCAGCTCTGGGGCCGTCGCCAGCCCACGCCAGGGGCGGACCTCATGTTCCCGAACATGCTCCATTGACTCGTCAGACCACCCAAACCTGGATGTGGCTCTGCTCCATGCTCTGCCCATCACTGGCTGTCCCATCTCCCCCCTGCCACTGTCCCCATGCTCTTGGGAGCCTACGCCTGTCCCCCACCCCCACTCTTCTCCCCAGGGGCCTGTGGTCCTGCCTTGTGCACATCTTCGGGTCCTGTGTGGCATCACAGGCGGCAGCTGGGGTTTCCTTGGGGTCCTGGTTCATCCTTCTTTCTAGGAACACTGCCCTAAAGGAAGAGGCTGGTCTGCCCCCAAGAGCCAGGTGAGCTCCAGACACCCGGCAGACCTGCCCTGGGCGGTCTGTGTGGGGACCTGGGAACACAGACATGTGCGTGGTCCTAAATGGGCCAGTGTCCTCTGGGGCCGTGCAGGATCCAGCAGACAGGACTTCCGTGCACAAAAGACGGCAGGTCAGTGAGCACAGCAGGGCAGGGTGCCCAGGAGGGAAGGACAGGAACCCCCAAGGGAGAGGGTGTGGCTGGCATCAACCAGTGACCCTGGGCACTGCGCACGCTGAGGCTAGTGCTGAGCGGTCTGCATCGGGCCGGGACAGGCCCGCAGATGTCCTGCTCGTCCACCATGCGGAGTGCCCAGCAGCCGCTAGAACAGCGTCCGGGTGGGGCCCTGCCGCGGCCTGCAGCGCCCTCTGCCGACAGAGCCCGGCTGGCACCAGGAGCTGAGCTCGGCCACCGTCTGGGGGGCTTGACTACTTGGGGCTGACACAGCTCGGGCAGAGGCAGGGGGAGCCCCAGCCAAGGAAGAGATACCCCCTGGCTTGAGAGGCCTGGCCGGAAGCAGTGGGGCTGTGGCCCCCTCACCCTCCAGGATGCATGGCCGCGAGGGTTTGCAGGGCACGGTCCCCAGGAGCCAGGGGCCAGTCCACTGGGAATGGTGACCCGCTCCTGGACTGGCCAGGAGTCGAGGGGGCTGTGTCGCCCAGGGGCACCAACAGGGGGTCTCCAGGACCCCTGCCCCCAGGTGTCAACAGCTTAGCAATGTGGCCCCTTTGTCCTCCTGGGGACACCGGAGGGACCAGCTCCGGCAGCACGCCTGCTGGAGCCGAGCAAGCCTCACGCTGTCCCTGCCACAGGCTCCCGCGCTCCCCGCTTTTGTGCCTCCCCTGAATTACAGGAGGAGTGACGGGAACCCCAGGGTCCTCGTCTCCCTGGAGGGTGGAGGCGTGGCTCGGGGAAAGTGGCTTTCTGCAGGTTCTGAGGGGCTTTCGAGCCTGGTCAGCGCTGGGAACAGGGCCACACATGGCCGTGGACCGGGCCTCCGCCGGGCCGGGTCCACCAGCACGCGCTCACCTGTGGCCTTCTCCTGCAGCCATTACAAGCAATCAGGGATGTTTTCCCTACAGTCTTTTCTGGCTCGCCCCCGCCCCCGCCCCAGCAGACCCCGGCCCTCTTACACCACTGTGCGCACGCTGCGTGGACGCAAGTCCTGCTCGAAACCGGGGCCGCGGGACGGACCACGAACGAGCCTCTGCCCTCGATGCCTCCCGGCTGTCTGTCCTGGTTTGCTGAGATCTCTCACGGCAAACGTGTGTAAATTCTGCCGAGTGCTTTACCGCGTCTGTGAAACGATCGCATGGAATCTCCTTGTGCTTCTATGATGAGCTACTTTGATGTCATGAGACACAGCGCGTGTCTGCGTAACTCTCACCGGCCATGGTGTTTCCTCCACGGTTTTCTGCTGCGGGTTTCCGACCAGGCGCCTCCTTTGCTGTCTGGAAGAGCGTGCTGGGCGGGGACTGGCGTCGTCGCTCCCTCAGACGGGGTCCGGTTTCCCCGGTGGCACTCGGGGGGCCTGGGAGTTTCTCTGTTGGGTGTTTGTGGATCTTGGAACCAACATTTAGAGAGTTTTCAGCTTTCTGATGCTTGTCTCGCTGTTGCTAATTTGTATTTTCTCGGGGGATTTGCCCATGTCCTCGGAGCCGCTCCAGTGCTGGCCACGGTTGTTCACACGGGCTCGCCCTCGGTCGTCTGCCTCCCCGTCTTCTCGCCGGCCCGCGGGGCGTGAGGGCAGTGCGTGGACACCCGTCCGTTTGTTGCAGACATCACTCTGGGCTGGTCATCCTCAGCCCCGCCCGTTGGCTTTCTGGCTCCTTGCGTCTGGGGGACTCCGCATTGACTTGACTCTCTCTGCCTCGGCGCATGGCGCCCCGGCCGTGAGCATCCAGCCTCCTCCTCTTCCCACAGACATCAGGGCCACGAATGTCCCTCCAAGGCGTCCGCTGCCTCCCAGAAACGTGCTGTTTCCTCTCTCATCTTGTTTGAAGTGTTCTCTAGACCCCCGTATGGCGTCTTCGACCCACGAATGATTCAGAAGTATGTCGTCTCGCATCCGAGTGTATGTGGTTCTCCTAGTCACTGTGTCGTTGCTCATCGGCCGGACGCTGTGGCGGTCAGACCGGATACTCGGTGTGATCGCAGCTCTGGGGAGGTGAGCTGGGCCGCTCCACGGCTCACACGTGGTCCGGCACGGCGAGCGGAGCCTGAGCGGGGGCGGAGTGCGTGCGTCTGTGACTGAGCCTGACGCTCCAGGAAGGGCACGGGGCAAAGTGAGTCACGTTGTTGCTCAGGTCTTTGGTTTCTTTTTTTTTTTTTTTTTTTTTTTTAAGATTTTATTTGTCTACCGGACAGAGAGAGGCACAGCGAGAGGGAACACACACGGGGGAGGGGGAGAGGGGGAAGCAGGCTCCCCGCTGAGCAGAGAGCCCGATGCGGGGCTCAATCCCAGGACCCCGAGATCACGACCTGAGCCGAAGGCAGATAACCACGCAGCCCCCAAGTGCCCCCAAATCTTGGGTTTCTTTCCTCCTCTCTTGCCGAGCGCTTGCGTCTGGATCGCAGGCTGTGCCTCTGGCCTCGTCGGCCGCCGCGGATCCGTCCTTGTCAGCCTCATGTCGTTGGAGTCTCTGGCCCCGCGTGCGCACGGCCTGGCCGCTGCGTCCCGCCGTGGGCGGTGCTGACACTGAGTATGTCCTCCTCCTGAAGTCCGTCCTGGCGTCGGTGCGGCCGCCGTAGCTTCCCTGCGTCTCCCCGGCGGACGGAGCCCCTGCCCGGGGCGTCGGACGGTCTAGGTCTTTGTTTTAACCACCCGTCCAGCTGCTTTCCGCTTGTACTTCTCCTTCTGCTCCTCCTTTCCTGTCCTATGTTGTCCTTTGGGATCAGGTTAGTATTTCCCCACATTGCGTTTTACTTATCCATTGGCCCTTTGCCTGTTCGTCTCTTGTGCTGCCTCAGGGACCGAAGCCACGGACTCTCCTCCGTATCTTCGGCACGACAGCCGCGCTGGCTCATGAGCCTCCCCGCGGGGCCGTCCCCCCCCGTCGCGGTGCCGAGGCTGCGGCGTCTGTCCGTCCGCACGTGGCAGTAACTCCCTGGGCAGTGTTACAACTCTTCCTTCACACAATCATATTGGCTTTCAGTTAAGAGAAAACAAAATGTTCTGTGTTTGCCCTAATAGCGAGCGTTTCCGGCGTACTCCGTTCTTGGGGTTTCTATCCGGCGCAGCAGCCCCTCAGCCTCAAGGACAAAACTGAGAGTTTCTGGAAGGTTGGCGGGTGGCAAATTCGCTCCGTTTTATTTTTGTCAGATAAATGTCTGTATTCGTCCTGTTCTGAAGGACGTGTTCTCTGTATATAGAATTCTGGGAGGCACAGAGCCCCAGGGTCACCCTGCTCCCACCCATGGACCTGGGGCCAGTGGCATTCCCCTTGTCAGGGACAAAGAGCCATCGGCCCATTGGGGCACCCCCTCCCTGGGATCCTCTGCAAGACGGCCCCTTGGTCACCGTGACCCTCACGCGGTCGGACCGGCGAGCTCCTCACATGCTCGAGATCCAGCCTCAACGGGTCGGACGGTAGACGGGAGAGGGCCCTCGGATGGAGCTGCCGGCCGAGACCCGGCTGGCAAGAAGGTCGGGCCAGGTCCGGGGTGGGGGCCAACTCCACCCAGACGGGCCTGTCCTGGGGGTGGTGTCAGAGGCCAGATGCATCCCAAGCAGCTGAGAAGCCAGGCTGTGGCCGGCACAAAGGTGTTGGGGGGGGGGTTTGGGGGGGGCACGACCCCCCGGACCGGCCGGCCTGGGGGGGGTTCACGCCGGCCCCGGGGCGGGCGCGACCCCCGTGCCAGCCGGGTCCCGGCCG
>NC_081560.1:191544218-191588130 GCF_022355385.1 Mustela nigripes
GGCGAGGGAGGAGAAGGGGTTCAGGCCAGGGGAGGCGGGAGTGCGGGGGGGGGGGCAGCCTGGCTCTGCAGGGGGGGTCGGTGCTGTCGGGACCTCGGCCCCGCCTCTGCCCAAGCGCTGGAGGCTGCCCCTGGGGGACCTTTTCTCTCCGCAGGTCCTACCTCATCGGCGGAGGGGTTCCCTTCATCATCTGCGGGGTCACGGCCACCACAAACATCGGGAATTACGGCGTGGACGATGAGGACGTGCCCTAGTGAGTCCCGGGCACCGGGCGGGTGGAGGCTCCTTCCCGGCCCCCCGCACCTCCCTGTGCCCGGACCACCTGTGGGGGCGCCCCTGGGACTGCGTCCCCCGCCCCATCTGTGTCCCCCCAGCAGTCCCCCTTCTCACCGAGTCCCCCTCCCTGGGCACCGGGGACCAGGTCAGAGTGCGCACGGCCCCACCGAGCTCCGCACCCCCCATCACGTCCTTCTCCTCGGTGGTCCCCAAAGGCCAAGCCTGCAGGACACACTGGCTCTGCTCCCTCGGGGGCTCCAGCACGAGGACATGAAAGGCCCCGCGGCCCAGACTCCCGGCCACACTGTCCCGGCAGGGGCCGGCCGGTGGGAAGGTCAGGTCTCCTCACCACGGTCAAGCTCACGCCCCGCAGAGAAAGTCCTCCCACGGCCCGAGGACGGCCAGGCACTCGTCCCCCCGGGCGACCCCTCAGGGACCCCTCTCTTCCCGCAGCTGCTGGATGGCCTGGGAGCCCAGCCTGGGTGCGTTCTACGGGCCGGCGGCCTTCATCACCCTGGTCACCTGCGTCTACTTCCTGGGCACCTACATCCAGCTGCGGCGGCACCCGGAGCGCAGGTACGAGCTCAGGCTGCGGACGGAGGAGCAGCGGCGGCTGGCGGGGCCCGAGGCCGGCCACCACCCCGGGGCCCGGCCCGGCCTGCTGCCCGCCTGCGACGGCCTGGCCGCCTCCCTGCTACAGAACGAGCACTCGCTCAAGGCCCAGCTGCGGGCCGCGGCTTTCACGCTCTTCCTGTTCACGGCCACCTGGGCCTTCGGGGCGCTGGCCGTGTCTCAGGGTCACTTCCTGGACATGGTCTTCAGCTGCCTGTACGGCGCCTTCTGCGTGACCCTGGGGCTCTTCGTCCTCATCCACCACTGTGCCAAGCGGGACGACGTGTGGCACTGCTGGTGGTCTTGCTGCCCCCGCCGTGGGGACGCACACGCCACGCAGCTGGCCGCCCACCCCGCACTTGACACCAACGGGGACGCGATGGGCCACGTGGCCTGCCTGCAGGACTCGCCGTGTCCAGGCAAGCCACGGGGCTTCAGCCACCCGCCCACCAGCCACTGCAAGATGACCAACCTGCAGGCCGCCCAGAGCCGCGTCAACTGCCTGTCACCAGCCCCGCCGTGCTGTGGCAAGACACACTGCGAGCAGCGGGTGGAGGACACGGCCCACATCCACGTGCACGAGGAGGACGCCTTTGGACTCCTGCACAGGGGCCTCCAGGCCAGAACTAAGCCCCCCTACTTCAGTCGGCACCAGACGTCCCTGGAGGAGCCAGAGTACGCCTACCACATCCCGGCCAGCCTGGACGGCAGCCCCCGCAGCTCACGCACAGACAGCCCCCCCAGCTCGCTCGAGGGCCCGCTGGGGGCACACACGCTGGCCTGCTGCACCCAGGGCGACCCCTTCTCCCTGGTCAGCCGGCCCGAGGGCAGCGACAGCAGCCCGGTGCTCTACGGCTGCCCCCTGAGGCCAGGCAGGGAGTCGGCCTCCGGCCCCGTGCACTTCGAGATGCTCCGGAGGACACAGTCCCTGCCCTTCGGTGGCCCCGGGCAAAACGGGCTGCTCAAGGGAGATCTGTGTGAAGTCCTATCCTTCAGTGCCAATGGCATCGGCAACATCAGGACAGGGCCGTGGAGAAATGAGACTGCTGTGTAGCCGGCCTGACGCCACCGAACCCTGGCAGACGCACGCGGCGCAGAGCAGGGTCCCGCACGGGAGGCCAGCAGGGGCGTGCTTCTCAGACGCGGCCAGCACCCCCACGGACCCTTCGCTGCGGAAGACCTGAGTGGGAAGATGCTTTGGGCCACGTCTGCTTCTGCTAATCCTAAGGTCAGACGGGCGTCCATGTCCCAGACTCCGGCTTTCTGACCCTATAGTCCACAGTCCCCCGGGCAGCCCAGAAACGGAGCAGGTGTTCTATCAGGAAAATACCCTCCGTGCCCGGCGTGGGCCATAGGGAGCTCTGGGGTGAGTCCCATCTGCCCCACCAGCCTGGCCACAGCAGGAGGTACCCCCACTTTTTCTAGTGTCTACTGTGTGTCTCATTATGTTTTACTCCAAGGCACAGGCGCGCTGCCTGTCTGGACCTCGGCCGCCACCCCAGCCCCTCTGCCGGCCCATGTCACTACCGCCACCTTCAGCGGCCGCCCTGGGTGCGGCCCCCACAGGACTGAGAGCCTCATGGACACTCGGGCTTGTGACCCAACCCAGGCGCACGTGAGAAGAAGGGGCAGCCTGTGACCGTCCTCCAGGGGGCCAGCCGGGGTCTTTGAGGGGCTCTGAGCCTTCAGAAATGCCCAAATGTCCGTCAGCAGACTTGAGTGTCAAAGCCAGCCACTGTCAGGACCTTAGCCTGCCCCACCAAGGTCATTTGGGCTCTAACATTCCCAGCCCTGAGAAGAGAAGGGCTGGAGTTTCCAGGAGCATCTGGGCTTGAAGGTCCTACTCAGATGACAGTGGTCCATCAGAGTGAGCTGTGTATGGAGCCAGGGGCCCTTTGCAGAGGCAGGGGCCCGGGGTCCCCAGAGGCAGAGCCTGGACCCCTGAGAACACGTGTGCAGGACCACCCAGCCATTCCTCCCTCCCTCCTCCCAGACCCATGGCACACACGCCCACACGCACGCGCACACAACACACGTACATACGTGTGCACACGTCTCCATGCTTGTACGTGTGCGTGCGTCATATGCTCTCCACACCCACCACACGTGCGCCACATGTGCACACACACAGTCGGTGTTTTCCAGACACTCGAGTGCCCGTCTCACTGCCCTGCACCAATGTTGTCGCTGTGAGACCTCGGCGCGCTCTGCTGTCTGCAGGACGGCCTCACCAGGACAGAGCCTCCTGAGTGCACGCCTGGGGGTGTCAGGTGTCGGGTGTCCCAGGGCCAACGCTCAGTATCTGAGCACGAGGAGCCTCGCTTCCCGGGATTCTTGTAAACCTGACGATGTCCCAAGCCCCCACCAGCCCCGCGTGTCCTCACAGGTCAACCAGACAGGCAACCAGACGACTGCCAGGCAGTTTCTGTCTCTGTGCAGCCTGTCCGCCTGCTTCCGTAGCCAGTAGGAGCCAGAGACCCGACGCCGTGCCGTGTGCACCTGCAGAGCCGTCACAAAATACAGTATTTTGCACTGTTTGCTGCTTGTGAGGCTGGTTGATGGCGTCTCTCGTCCTCCGTGGGGCGGACCTACCTCGGCACGTGGCTCCTGCTTCTGCCCACAGGGCCCAGGCTGGGGCCAAGGAGCCCAGAGAGGCCACTGCCCCGGACACTCCGGCCCCCAGGAAGGTGTCCCCCGTGGCCCTTCGACCCCGGCAGGCCCGGCAGAGCGGCCTCATTATCAAACCAAAGAAGTTCAGTGTTAAACCTCGTGTGCTTCCACACTGATTCGGCCTCCGGAGCCCACTGGGGACAGTGTGGTGACCCTGTTGCTGTTGCGTGTCATGTTTTCAGAGCAGGGGCTCCCCAGTTCAGCAGCAGCACAGGGCCACACGGACAGACTTCCCCAGTTCAGCAGCAGCACAGGGCCACACGGACAGACCTCCGGAAGGATGTGGCTGCAGGTCGGAGCTGTCCCAGTATCTCTGGCCTTACAGCGTGTCAGCCCCGTCCCTGGCACATGCGCGTGCATGTGCACACGTGTGTTTCTGTGTGTGCACACATGTGTGTTATCTTGTGTGTGCACTCATGTGTGTGGCGCGTGCATGTGTACACATGTATGGTGTATGTCATCTTGTATGTACACGTGCATGTGTGAATGTGTGTATCTGTGTGCGTGTGTACATGCCTGTTGTGTGCCTTGTGTGGTGTGCATGCACACATGTGTTGTCTGTGGTTTTCATGTGTGTGCACTGTGGTGTGTGTACACGTGTGGTGTGTGTGTGTACAGGTGTGTTGTCTATGTGTGCTGTGTGTGCACGTGTATTGTCTGTGTGCTGTGCACGTGTGGTGTGTGCTGTGCGTGCACACTTGTTGATGCGTGTGGTCTTCATGTGTGTACACGTGTGCCGTCTGTGTGTGCAGATGTACACATGCATGGTGTGTTGTGCACGTGGTCTTTGTGTGCATGCGTGTGCCGTCTGGTTTGTGGCATGTGCCCGTCCTCTGCAGAGAGCAATGCCGCGTGGGCCCGTCTAGCTCCCCAGGACAGAGGGGCACCGTGCTGAGCCCAGGCAGGCCGAGGCCTCCGGACGCCCAATGGGTCTGAACGCATCCCTCGAGCGGTCCGAGCACAGAGCTGCCACCACGGCCACCACCGCTCATGGCTGCAGCCACTCACGCCTGCCCTGCCGGCCACCACCCACCCCCAGAGTTCACCTTGGGGCTCTGTCCTCCGACTGCTGCAGAGTGCTGGCACTCGCCAATTAGCTGCAATTAGCTGCCTCCAGACCCCTCCAAAATCCCCCAGGGCCCCCTCTGAATGAGGGACTACAGGGGAGCCCCCGTGGGCCCTGCCAACACCGGCAAGCCGGGTCTGTGGGGAACGCACTGGATAGGGGCTCGGGGTGAGCAGCCTCGCCCCTCACACCTTGTCCTGCCTGCCTGGCTGGGGCTCTACATGGTGGTCAGGGGTAGCCCGGAGCCCCCAGGAGCCCTGCCTTGGGACAACGGTCAGCTCAGAGGGTGTGAGTACCAGCTGCTGGGGCGGGCTCAGGGCACAGATCCCGTCTGCAAAGGCAGCTGTCCCGGAGGCCCGCACATGGCGTCCAGCTCTGCCCACAGCGCTCAGGGCCCTGACGGGTATGGAGCCGGCGGACACCCGGGCTGCAGCCAGGCCACCTCCGTCCCCACTTGCTGCCCGTGCGCACCCACCGTCCCACCACCTCCTCCCCCACGTGACCCTCACTCTAAGGGTGGGGAGGGCCTTGCTGCTGGGCCTCAGGCCTGGGTGTCGCCAGCAGCCAGAGGCCGTGCATGTGGGTCCTGGCTCTGAGGATGGCTGGTCCTCTGGGGACCACTGACCCTGCCCACTTGCTTGTGCCGGGGCCTCCTCCTCACCTTGTGAAAGCAGAGGCTTTATTCCATGATTTATGATCAAAGAGGCACCTTTGGGTTGTAACTTTGCCTGTTAGATCCAAGGTCAAAGACCATTCTGCTACCCACAGGTGGGGGAGGAGGGGCCCTGGCTTGGACGGAGGCCAGCTGTGTGTGTGCCCAGAAGGTGGGGACGGGGACAGGGTGAGAGCCCCACGAGGACACGGAGCACATACCACAGGCACTCGCACCCCGAAGGCTTCATCCCCGCCCACCTTCCCTGGAAGCTGGCCCCACTGAGGCCCCACCTCCCACCCCATAGGCCAGGAGGCCCTCGCCTGCTATAAACCTCCCCACTCTGGCACCCCAGAGAAGGGAACCAGGTCCCTCTAGGGGCCGCCGGGCACGGTCAGGCTCCTGCCACCCAAGGGCTACCGAGGTGGGACAGAGGGTGTGCCACCCCAGGGATGTGGTTGGACTCCAGGGAGAACGTCTGTCGGTAAAGCCCTGGCAGCTGGAGGTCAGGCGTGAGTCCCAGTAGACCCATCTGCAGGGCTGGTCACAGGGCTGGACACAGAGCAGAGACGACAAAGGCTTACGCCCCCAGGAGCCCCCCCAGATGGCACACGCAGGCAGGGTATGCCCACATCGCCCCCCGTCCAGGCTGTGTGGACCCCAGCTGTGGGCTGCGAGGTTGGTCACCAGGAGCAGAGAGCATCCACTGGGAGTGGGTGACCGGGAGACAACCCACAGCGGCCCCTGTGTGTGGAAGGCCCCAAGGGTGCCGGGGGGACCGTGGGTCCCAAGGACGCTGACTCTACACAATTTGTATGCATAGGTCACCGCCCTGGCCAAGATCCCCAGGTCTGGGGAGACGCCTGGAAGGAGCGTTGAGCCCAGGAAGCCCCCTGCAGACCTGGGCCACCTCCCAGTGCCTTGGCAGCCTCACATGGACGCCAAGCTGGCCCGGCCTCCGGGCATGATGACTTTAGGGAACGGCATGTGGAGGCTCCACATGCATGAACCGCCACCAACAGCTGGTTCAGAAGCCAGAGCAGCGGCGTCCCACCAGGACGGCTCCTCGCCCACATGAGCACGGGGACTCAGCCTGGCCCCCCAGCTTGTCCGGGTGCAAGCAGGGTCTCCAGCCACACCCCATCACACAGGTGCCGAGGTGGTGACTCAGGGACCTCACAGTGTCACCGAGACGCTCAGAAATTCATTTGCGGGGCTTTCTGGTTCATCCAAAATGTCTCCACCAGGTAACTGCAGTCTGTGAGTGCGAGACGTTTGAAATAGCGAAACACAGCTTCTCTGGATGCCACTGTCCTCCTCCCGGGGAGCACAGACCGGAGGGGCCGCAGCTGAGCCGCAGCGTCACATGGACGGTCCTGCGCGTCTGTGTCCTGCTGGGGAGCTCACTCCTGGTCCTCATCCTAAAGGGAGGGTGTCCTGCCACGGGACAGGACTCGTGGTCCACGTCGGGAGGGGCAGTCTTCTGGTGGCAGGGGCCTCCTGTTGGAGGAATGCCTCGTGTTGGGTGGCAGAGGGGCTAGTGCCCATGGCCTCTGTCTGTGAGGCTCGTGGTCTTGGTGTAGTGACTTGGGTGACATTCGTGTCTCCTGTGGGGTGGGGGCCAGGGTTCCAGAGGGAGCGTCCGGCACCATGGGCGGCAGTGGGGACTCGGGACTGGGGTGCGGTGTGTTGAGTAGGTGCTTGAGTGGGCCGTGGCCGGATGTCGATGTGCCCTGCACTGTGGGGCCGCACTCCTGCACACAGGCGCTCGTGCTCCGTGAGTACAGGGGACGGGGGCTCAGGCACGATGCTGCTCCTGGGGCCAGAGTCCCTGCACTGACATGGGTGGGCTGCCGGGGCAGGCCCGAGCCCTGTACCAGGAGTCTGGAGCCGCAGGAGGACTGTTGGTCTGTGCCCATACAGGTATGTCCCGGGGGTCTGTGTGGAGAGATGGCGTGCCCTCCACGAAGCACTGGAGAGCCTGCCCGCGTCCAGCCCCAGCTGCCTGTGCGGATGGGGACCGGGCCGGGCTCCAGGACAGTTTGGCTCCCCTACCCCAGCCCGTCTGGTCCACCTGTGCCGGCTTCTGCTTCCGGCCTCAAGCAGGATGTTAGAACAAAACTCCATGAAGCCGTCCATCTTCCCCTCTGTGAGCCTGAATACCCTCTCTGCACACTTGAAACTCAGGCTTTAGAAGCAAATGCAGAAACTAAGTGGCTGGGTCTTCCTGATGCCAAGTTCAATTTAGTCCAGATTTAGCCAGATTGAAAATTACTCTAATAAGATTGAGAAAAAAACAGTTTCTGCACAATGAGTAACTTGGTGACCTTGGTTACTTGCCACAGGACCCTGAATGCACTCAGGAGTCTCTTGTGCTTGGAAGGGACAGGAGGCTGCCGGGCCCGGAAGAGCCGGTGTGCTGGTTCTGCACACCCCCGGACCCAGGCAGCTGGCAGGGACAAGGCCCTGGCCTCCAGCCGTGTGCCCTGTACGGAGGCCCTCCTGCTCCAGTGGACGGCTTCCTGCCCCACGTGTGCGGGCGTCCTTCCCGGCTCTCCCCACCCTGTGTCTCCCTTGAGCCCACTGGCCACTCCCAAGGGACCCTCAACCCCACCGGGCAAATGAGATGGCCGTACCCACCCCATGCTGGCCTCCTGGGGCATCCACGCACATTGTAAATATGTGAGGCTCGGGAAACGTCCGTTCTACCTCAGTAAAGCCGTAGAAATGATTCAATCGGCAGGAGACAAGGAAAAGGCGAGGGGAGGGGCCCCACCAGGCCCTGCTGGGCTACGGCCTCAGCTGCCGATGCCAGGACCAAGGACCAAGCACGGACAAGGGAGGGTCCTTGTGGGCTGGAGGCAGAGGTGCCTGGGGCCGCCCTGAGAACGGGTCACAGTAGGAAGTGAATCAAGATAAGCCTGGGACTATGGTCTGCCTCCCGGGCCTCGCATGTGCTGGGATGTGCGGCTGTTGGAGCCGGGGTGCACATCAGCCTCCTGCCTTCTGAATGCTGGGGCCCCTGGGCCTTCCAGCTTTCCCCACCTGGCTTCGCCTACCCACCTTCCGCAACCTCAGACTCAGGTCTCCTGCCCTTCTTAGCTGGGGCACAGGACAGAGCAGTCACTCTAGGGTCAGGAGAGAGGGGGCAGGCAGACCCCAGAGAAGCTGAGACCCTGGGGGTCAGCCAGCTCCCTGGGCCGCCTGCCTGGGGCCACTGGACCTGAGCCACTTGGCTCAAGCTCTAATGAAGGAGCAGAAGAGAGGGAGGGGGAGGAGGAGGGGGAGGAGGGGGAGGGGCCAGCTCAAACAGGCGGCAGGGGGGGGGCCCTCATGGGGAGAAGTGGGTCCTGGAGCCAAACTGCGGCCCCCCTGGGAAGAAGGACAAAACACCAGAAGGTCCAAACCTCGGGGTGGGGAAGCAGGGGCGGGGTCCTGGGCTGGGTGCCCTATGGCTGGTCTTCATTCTCCCGGCCCCCTACTGTGTTCATAAAGAGGTCAGGTTCGGGTCCCACTGCTGGTCAGGGATGGAGCCGGGTCCTTGGAGCCGGGACCTGCCAGAGCTAACTCCACAGCCTCCAGGAGCATCGGTCAGTGGGCTCCCAGACCATCCCTCTGCTCCAGGATAACACACTCATCAGCAAGGACATGGCCTTCTGAGCTGGTTTTTGGAGAAAATGCAGGGCTAAAGCAAGGCCTGGGGGTCAGTGAGGCCGATGACAGGTCCCGCACACCCCAGGCCCCCAGCTGCCAGCCCAGGCCGGACAGTGGCCACTGCTAGGCCTAGTCCACTCCCAGAAAGGTCCAGCTCCACAGACAACTGGCTCAGGCAAGGGTCTGGACACTCCTTGGGCCAGTTACCATGCCAGAAGCCCCCCCCGGCTGCACTCCACCACTCTCCTGGGGGCAGGGGTCCAGCCGGGCCCCTAAAGCTGCACAGTAGGAGGGCTCTGTAGACGCATAGCAGGACAATCTGCAGGTCACAGGGCGTGGGGCTATGGGCCCGGGGGCACCATCTGGCCCCAAGGGCCTGTCCTGGGTGAGGGTTCCCAGCAAGAGACCCCACTGGGCCCTGCAGATCCTGCATGACCTCTTAGGGAGGGCCGAGCTGCTTGTCCTTCTCTGTCCTGCAGAATGCAGGTGTGGTATACAGTAGGGGCTCAATAAATGCTTATGGAGTTGTAGTAGGGCCCACTCTGCCCAGGCTGATATCCGCCTCCAGCCTCTCATGTTGACCACAGCCCTCCAGACCTCCGGCTGCTGTTCTCTCCTGTGGGCCCTGTGCTGGACACCAGAAACGGGGCTTGGGCTGGTGGCTGCAGAAGACATGAGGGAAGCTGGGTCCCCGTGAGGCCAGGGCTGCCCCCCAGACAGGCTCAGAGCCCAGACCCCATCTTTGGGGCCTCTGGAGGCCTGAGCACACGCCCCCTCCCTGGGAGCACTGGGGGCCCCTGGGAAGGAGAAGAGAGTCATGCCACTTGTTATAGAAGGAAAGGAAAGCCAGACTGGAATCCAGGAGGACAACGGCAGAGTCTTGCAGCAGGGGCAAGACACGAGACTCACGGGCAAAGGGGACTCCACGGCCAGGGAGCAGGGGGTCTGACCTGGGTTCTCTGCTTGGCCAGCCGCAGGCCTGCTCCCAAACCTTCTCCCAGGCCCGTCCCGTGTCAGCAAGAGCCCCGCCCTCGATGCCTCCTCATCCTAGGCGGCCGTTCCCAGGAGTTCTGGGAGGGGAGTGCAACCAGAACCCCCCAGCCCTAAGGTCCCCTTGCCATGCTGTCCCCCCGTGTCCATGCTGCATTCAGAATGGGGCCCAGCCTGTCCGCACACGGTCGCTCGGAATACAGCCTCCGTCCCATGTGTTTTCTCTGACACGGTCGTGAGGTCCTGACGGTGGCCACTGGGAGGAAGAGTCAGGAGGAAGGGTTTCTGGCTCGAGTTGCCAACAGGATTCTTGCTAGAGGCATTGGGGTGATAAGACGTCCCTGGAGAGGAGAAGGGGCCCCTCAGATGCCAGGGCCGGGGTTCTGCCCCAACTGGCTAGCAGGGCGCTCCCTAAAGTCGGAGGGTTTGGAGGGAAGCTCGGAAGCCAGGAGTCAGGCCCGACTGGGTGGCTCAGGAAGCTGAGCAGAGAGAATCTGTAACCTTGAACCCCTCAGTCTTTGGGGCCGTGACAAGGACCAAGGGGCCACCTGCCTGTCACACCCCCACGCAGACACACACCCTGTGTGGAAGCTGAGGGCCTAGGGCTTCTGCCCTGTTCTCGGCAGTCCCCTCCCCAACCCCAGGACTCACAGACAACCGGGGTCCGAGGCAGCGTCCCCCCAACCATGAGGTCACATCTGGAGGGGCAAGCAGGGCCTCCCCTCCCCTCTCCCACACTCACCAGACAGAAGCAGCCCAGCAAACCTGCTCCTTACCCCCAGCTCCGAGGGAGAGGGTGCAGGGGTGGGAAAGAGCCCTTCCCCTGCAGCGCCCAGGAGCGCGGGAAGGGTGCGACATGGCCCCAGGCCCTGCGGGCAGAACCCCCACCCCCCGGAGCGCCAGGCAGCTGCAGCCCAGGCCACAGACATGGGGAGGCAAGTGACCAGGAAGGGCTGGTGGGGAGGTTCTCTGGGATCCAGCTCGGCGCGAAATGTCGGGACACCAAAAGTCCATCATCGAGACCCACGCGCTGGATTCAAAACCCTAAATTGTTGTAAAACACCCTTAGGAACAGCGCCCGAATCTTCCGGAGAGACAGGCTCTTCCCCACCCCCGGCTCCAGGTGCTGCAGGGGTTGCTGGCCCAAGGGAGGGCAGCGCACCCCACGGCAACACCGGGCCCCCCAGCGCGGGAGCCACGTGGGTCAGAGGCGGGGGTCGTAGAGAAGCGACCCCACAGGCAGGAGATTCAGGGCTGAATGTGCTGAAACCACCTGGACACAAAGGGCAGCCCGCGCCGCTTCTCCTCGCCACAGACACGCCCCAGAGCCCCCAGCCGGAAAGGGGAAGCAGGAAGGGTTCTAAGTCGGAAGCCTGTCATGCCTGTCCCGGCCCTGCGGCCTGAGGGCCACACTTCCCAGTTTACCAAGTGCCCCGTGGCTCTCCCTGCCTCTCCCCACATCTGGCAGCCTGAGCTGGGGCTCCGAGGAGTGAGGCCCTGGGGGAGGGGGACCCATGGAGAGCCTGGGGTGCTGGGACCCGCTGGGCATGCAGGAGACCACACAGGTCTCAGTGGGACCACACAGGGCAACACTCCCACCCAGTGTCCGGCGACCAGCTCAGCAACAGACAGCGTCCCTGATTCAGCAACCCCCCATTCTAGGGCACCTCGGGACCAATGACGGGGAAAGCCGAGCTCCCCAGCCCATCAGAGGACTCTGCCTCCGGCCTTCATCGGGGCACCTGAGCCCTCTTTCCTCCACGACCTCCCCCTCTCCCCAGCCTGCACCGGTCTCTGCCACACACACGTGTCATGGGACCCCCCAGTTCAGGGCACTCTGAGGAACCATCTGGGGCGGGGGGGGCCTCCTTGATGTCCCCATGCCGTGTGCCAAGCATACACTGAAGAGGGCCAGGCCAGGTGCCTTGCACACGTCACTTGTCAAATGCTGATGTCACACCCGTGAGCAGACTCAGAGAGGTCAAGTGACCTGCCCGGGATCACACAGTCAAGACAAGACAGGGCCAGAACGTCCACGAGCCACACGCCCTGGCGTCTAACCCTAACCCTGGCCGCTCCGAGGGAGCAGCACTGAGACGGCGCCCCCGCCCGGCCTCGCCACCGCCCAGCGCTCCTGCGTGGAGGAGGACAGACTCCCCACAACACGCCTGCGGCCTTCTCCGCTACCTCCCGCTGCACGGGCCTCTCTGCCCTGTCTGTGTCTGCTCCCCACGGACGCACACCCGCACGGCTGGGGCAGCGGGGGGCCCCGTGATCACCAGCGCGGGTGGACACGCAGCTGTGGGCCGAGCAGGGCGGCGGGAGAGCCCTCCTGGGCGGGGCAGGTGGTATCAGTCACGTTCCCAAAGTAAATCTCCTCCAAGTTCTCCAGACCGAGCTAAAGACACCGGGATGAGGAAGGACAGGTTCTCTCACTTCCCACAGACGCACCAGAACGTGGACTTCTTTGAGCCGCAGACCCAGGAGGAAGCCAAGAGCACGTCACAGAAGAGGGGCACCGGCCAACGGAGACCCCCGACACGGCCCACAGTCCTCAGATGAGGCCAAGGGAGAAGCCCACCATGTATTCGGGGGTAAATGATAAGACAAATTCCTGGTCAAAAAGGAAAAGACTGTTGCCAGGCCCGGCATTGAAAGCCGCTGACTGTCGGTGGCCACGTGGACCTCTGGGAAGGCCACGGAGCTCGGCCTGGGTCCTGGGGCTCCGTGGAAAAGTCAGCAGAGCCATGGCCTGTGGAACTTTGAGAGGACACATCGCAGGACACCCACAAAAGGACACCCGCATGGAGTTCAGAGCAACGAGAGGAGGGAGACCCGGACGGAGGGAACGCGTGCCCGCTGCTCCCGCGGCAGGGCCCGGGGTCCCAGGACTGGCTTCCCGGCGGCTGCCTGCGCTCCTCAGCGCCTAAGTCCCACGTCTGTTCATCCTTTTCTGAGACACGTTTCCCAGTGACGTGACTGAAACGGAGTCCTGGGCGAGTTTCCCAGGAACAGGAGCCTCGGCCCGGGACAGGGGACAGCGTTTCAGCATTTTGTTCATGGGGAGCCGTAGCGTAAACTCGGTCTCGCTTCGTGCATTAGGGAACAGCACAGCCACTAAACTCCTGGCAACTCCTCATGGAAGCTGGGCTTAGTTGAATTTATTCTGGAATTCGGTGTTTGTTTCTCACGGATTAGTGTTCCTCCACTGGCCGGAATGTCGCGTGGCCCTGCCTCGCGCAGGAAGGAGCTACCTCTGTGCTCCAGAGCGACCTTTGCCCCCGCTTGCAGCGGCCCCGACAACCCAGGAAAGCCCTGTTGGAAATCCAGCTCCACGGACAGAAACAGGACAAGAAGCGCTGGTTCCCAGGCGAGGGGCTCATTCTGCTCACAGACCCAGGGCCGACACTCCAGCCGCTTCCCAGCGACAGGGAAGCGGTGACCCTCCCCAGGCACCCCAACACCCACACGGAGTAACTGAGGGTGTCTGAGCTCCTGAGAATCCAGAGAAACGGAGGAGGGGGAGACGTGCCAACAGTAACGGGGGGGGGGCACCCGGCGCCACCTCCCGTGCCAGGCGGGCAGTCCCCACCCCACCTGCCTCCATCAGGCGTCGGAGTGTCAGAGTCAGGCCCTGAGCCACCGACGCCTGCATCTGTCCTTGGCAGAAACCCTCAGGAGCGACGAAGACACAGGAGAACACGCTGCCGTGGCTTCCAGTCATGAAGCCCGCAGCCCCGCCGGGGAACCGGGCCAGGAGCTCCTCGCCACACCTGGGCCACCATGGAAGCCAGCCCACAGCACACAGGACGGCCCTCCGGGCTGCTCCTACCAGCACCAAGCCGGACACTCACGGGTCAGGGTCAAAAGCCCCCTGGGCGTGGGCTGCACTCAATCCCTGTGCCCCCCCCCGCCCCGAGGGGGGCCCTGCCCGCCGGCGAAGGCTGCTCTCTGAAGCCTTCACAGCCGCAGTGGAAGAACACATGTGCACAGCGAGCCCAAGCGCTTGCCCCAAGCGACAGGGGGGCCGGCCCCGAGCCTGAGGCTATGCCCTCACCCCACTCCAGCCCTGGACCGTGCTGCCCTTGGCCCTTGCAGAGCTCCCAGGCCAGCAAACAGGCTCCCAGGGATCCCAACAAGGTCTTCATGGTCCCAGGGGCAGCTCGAAGGACACTGTGGTGGGTCCAACGGTGTCCCCAAAATGACCTGTTGAAGTCCTAACCACAGGCACCTGTGAATGTGACCTTTTTTGGAAACAAATGCTGTGTATATATAACACAATATGACGTCTGTCTTTACGGAAAAAGGGACAGCCAGCGTGAGAACCACAGAGTGACAGCGCAGGGCTCAGACTCCCCCAACAGAAGCCGCGGCAGTGGTCCACAGTCCTCGGGTGTGCATTCCCATCCCCAGGACAAACATGTCATTTACTTCACCAAAAGACTTCAAGATTGTAAAATAAGTTTTACGGTCACTGGGGGGAAAAAAGTTTGTTTTTTTATGTATTGAATTTTTGATGAAAACCTGCATATGTATTTGTTGCAAAGAAGTGTGATGGAGATCTAGAGAGTCTTTCAAGCTGGGCAGTTATTACTGCAGGGAAATTCTGGCCAAAATCTGAGGTCTATCATAAGTTTAAGGGAAAACACTCTGATGAACACTGTGGACTGGCAGACAACAAGTACGTGATTTTTTTTTTAAATGACGAACGGGGGGCGTCGCAGCTATGTCTCCGTGGGGACCTGGGCCGGCTCAGGCCTGTGGGGGGGGCCTCCTTGCCCTGGGGTGGTGAGTCTGAGCCCCACGGCAGGCGCAGAGCTTACTTAGACAGAAAATGAAAATCCAAAAACCATGTTGGTATTTAGTTCCTTGGATAGGTTGACAAGAGTAACAGCTTTACTTCAAAATATCAATATTTACCACACCGGAAACTCCACGCCTGGCAATTATTTACATTTGTGATTTCTTACAAAATTTAAATGTTGACTTCAAAATGTGCGAGCAGTTTGACAGCTTTTCAAAATTCATCCAGGGAAAGGAGAGCCAAGACCCTGTTCGCGTCAGCCGCGGACTGGTCGGCCGGGAGCCCCTGCTCGCGTTACATGGGAGCGACGCCCCTGCAGAAGCCCCGCGGCTCAGAAGAGTGAAGCAAAGTCCTGCCTGTGTCTGAGAAGGACCAGGGCCTGGAGACGAGCACTGGACTTTGCAGGAGACGCGCCCGTCTGGGGCGTCCTGTCCCGGCCCCGATCAGGAGCGAGGTCTGTGGAGGGCAGGGGCAGAGGCGGGGAGGGCGGCTCAGGCCAGGGTCTGCAGAAGGACGGCTCTCGCAGGGACGTGAGGTAGGGCAGACCCGTGGGCAGCGCACGCTCAGACGGGTCAGGGAGGACCACCGAGCGGACTGCGGCACCACCACGTCGCGGCCTCAGACTGCAGGGCAGGACTCCAACACCACGGGACTGTCCTCGGGAGGACGGGGAGCAGGCGCGGCGGGGCGGGCAGGCACAGAGGCCAACACTCGGAGGCCACTCCGGGGTCTGCTTGTGAGGATCCTGGCACTGCTGGAAACTGGGTCGGGAGTGAACTTTGAATGGACACCAAGGGCCTGCCGGGCTGTCCTCTCTCGTGCGCGGGCTCATCGGCTCTGGGAAGACCCGGAGTGCCTAATCGAGACCAGCGCTGGTGCTCAGAGTCCTGCCTCACCCAGCCACGTTAACGAAGCCTCTACGCTGTCCGAGGCCCCAGAACACCAGGCGAACACCAGATCCTCTCCTGGGCCAGAGCTTGCCACGAGAACAAGTGAGCCCTCAAGCCCTCAGACCCACCCGGCTGCAGGGGGAGACGCCGCAGAGCCAGGCCGACCAAGGAGCACAAAGCTTCCGGGGAAAGCAGAGGGTAAGGACCCGTGTGCAGTGCGGCCCCATGGGCTCCCCCTTGGCCCTTCCCCACCGGCCCATACTCCTGGTCCCGCTCTGTGGAGCAGCAGTCTGCCCGACCCAGGAGATGGAAAACACGCACCTCAACCGCCTGTTTCTGCTGCATTTTGCCCAAATTGGATGCGTCTTTTCCTCAAGTAGACGACCTGTCATTAGATCCAGAATACCGGCAGCACGCCCCTCCTCAGAAATGGGTTATCTTAGCCCCTCCCCTGCAGTGCCTAAGCCCCACCCCCAGACCCTGCGCCCGCAACCAGGTGCACAGTGACCGGAGAGCCAGGGGACAAAGCCCACCTCATCTCCATGAGGTCCCCGCAGGTCGGTTTTCGCGCCTCAACAAGGCCTCACCAGCCCACTCCCCCAGCCCTGCAGCAGGCAGACCCTGCAGCCAGAATGCTCAGCCCTGTGCACGGGGTCTGAGGGCAGGGGGGCACCCCAGGGCCCTCTTGCCTCCCTCTGCCTCCTTCTGAGGCCCTGAGTTGGAGACAGCTCAGACAGTGGCCCACATCAGACAACTGGGAGGGGCTTCTCTCCGGTTCCTCCACCCAACCCTGCTGCTGCTCTGGGCATCCGCACGCCCAGAAGCAGGGAAGTGGCACCCAGTTTCTGCCTAGTTGGCCTGGGCGGGCTCGGGGCATTTCGCACAGGACGAGGTCGACTGCCCGGCTACCAGCTCAAGGCCCATTTCTCCAGTGACTTGAGCATCCCACACGCTTGGGCGTCACATGCCAGGGCCCAGGGTCACTGTGACCGGACCCAAGCACAAAGTATTGGGAATTAATGTCCCAGTGAACGCTTGGACTTGCACGCCTTGCCACGAGCCCTGGCTCAGTCACACAAGGAGCGTTTACGGATCACCTGCTGTGTACCCGCGGAGCAAGGGTAGGGCCGGCGAGCGAGGAAACTGAGAGCCTGGCCCGTAGCCTCCGCTGACCAGAGCTCTGCTGACCAGAGCTCTGCTGGCAGCGGGGAAAGGACCGAGTCCACTTCCTGTGGAAGAGCGGGTAGGGGTGCCGCCTTTGCCAGGGTTGGGAGAGTACCCTGCATGTTCAGACAACCACGGGCCCAGCCTGGGGCAAGGCTCACACGCTGCTGAACCGAATCCAGCCACTGGACCATAAGCGGAACAACGAAGGGGTTCATGGGGCGACAGCAGGGCCGCTGAATGGTGGGCAGGCGTCGTCCGGTGTTTGGGTCTCCTTGGCCCCAAGGCTGCCTGGCAAGGTCAGAATGAAACCCTAACTGTTGCTCCCTACATCCCATGAACCCTCGCTCCAGGAGGAGGCGGGCCAGAGCCCCCCCTGCTCAGACCCGCCCTGCCCGGTCTCCCGCCCGCTCCCCGCTCCCGCTCCGCCGCCCCACCCCCACCCGCGCGAGGACTGCGGCAGCCCCGCCCCGGGGCGGCGGGGGATGGACGGGAGCGCCCCCGCGGAGCGCCCACCACCCACCCAGAGCGGCGCCCCCCCACCCCCCCGCCCCGGCAGTGCCCCCAGCCGTGCGCCCGGCCCTCGGCCTCGGGGGCCCAGGTGGGCGCTCACCCAGCGGCAGGGGGCGGGGGCGTCGCTCCGGGCACCGAGGGGCCCCGCCCCGAACCGCTCCCGCCGCGCACCGGCCGCCGCCTCCGCGCCGCCCGCAGAAGGGGCCGCGTCCCCAGGAGCGCGCAGCCCCAGTCGCGCCGCGGCGCCCGCCGAGCTGAGCCAGGCCTTGCGAGCGCGGGGACCCCCGGCCTCCCAGGCGCCGGGTCCCCGCTCGGGTGACACTGCGGCAGGCGCGCGGGCGGCTCGCCGAGGGCGGGGCCGCGGGGGGCGGGCGCGTTGCCACGGCGGCGGGGCGCGCGTAGCCGGAGCCGAGCCCGAGCCGAGCCCGAGCCGAGCCCGAACCGAGCCCGAACCCGAGCCGAGCCGCAGCCGGAGCCGGAGCCGAGCCCGAGCCGCAGCCGCAGCCTGGGCCCCGCCGCGAGGCCGAGGCCCCCGCGCGGGTGTGTCCGAGGCGCCGCCGGCGCGCCCGCGGGCTGCAGGCCATGGACGCGGCCGAGCTGTACGAGGAGGAAGGCAAGGACCTGGCGGGCTACGACTTCGAGCCGCTGCCCACTCTGCCGGAGGACGAGGTGAGCCCCGGCGCCCGCGGTGGGACCCGCTCCCCGCCCCCTCCCCGCCTTCCCGGCAGAGTCCGGGGGGGGGCGCCCCCCCCCCCCCCCCCCCGCAGGCCCCTACCCCGGGCCCAGGTCTTGGCAGCCACTCTCAGCAACCCCCACCGGCCTTGAACGTTCTCGCGCCGAGCGGGCAGGCCCCCTGGAACGCCCACCTGGGACAGCAGTGGGTGGGTGGTCACTGAAGAAGTTGGTGCCTTGTGGGCTGGGGGGCTGGGAGCTCCGGACTGTGAATGTTGGATGGACCAGTGTGGTTTGGGGCGTCGTGAGGGGGAGGAGGTGGATCCTGTTTTCCTCCTGCCAGCGCCCTGGGAGGTCAGTGGGAGGCACCAGCCAGCAGAGCCCAATCCAGCCCTCAGGTTCCGGAGCTGGGGTGGAGGTCCAGAAAGCCCCCCAGGACAGAGGGCTGCTTCTTGCACACAGTGGACAGCAGGGGCCTCCACTCCGGATCCTGAGTCCTGAGGCATCTCCCTACCCAAGGCTCAGAGAGACCAGCAGCCTCCCTCACTGGAGCTGCTGGTCATTCACTGGACTGCTGCCCGCAGAACCCATTTGCCTGCAGCTCTGGCTTCCCTGGCGCACCCCACAGGCTCTGGCTCGGGGTCAAATGAACAAGGCAGGTCCCTCCGTGGGATTGCCAGCCCCCAGAGGACGCAACCACCCCCAGAAAGACCCAAGGCTATGAGGTCTGGGTGGAGGGCCTTCCAAGCTTCCAGCAGGCGAGTGGCCTGGTCTCCAGGCTTCTGCACCCATGGCTGAGGAGCGCTGGCGTCACGCCATGCTCGTGGGAGGGGCTGCAGCCAGATGGTGCTGGTGAAGACCCTCCAGTGCCGGGCAAGGCTGGTGCCAAGGCTGAGACAGGGCCTCCAGCCTCCTGGTGCATGAGGGGCTCATAGGGGCCACAGCTGCAGTCTCCACAGCCTTCCACCTCTGCCCCCCACTCTCAGAGGAGAGCCGGCCGCAAGAACGGAGGTCACACTGTGGGCAGCGCTGTCCTGGGCAGCAGAGTGTGCCCCGGGGCGCCGGTGGCCGGCCAGCCGAGGGCCGCTGCTGCTGCTGCCTGCTCCCTCCTACGCCCGCCGTGGTGGCCTGGATTTGGTGACAGTCTGCAGAGGGGGGAAGCAAGAGCGTGAATAGAGCTTTGGGCATCTCTATGGCTTCGATGGAAAATGAAAGGGCGCGCCCAGCCCACAGCCCTCGGAGTCTCCCCCAGAGAACACATTTCAGCATATCTGTTAGAGACTCACCTCCGAAGTCAGCATCCGAAGCCGGTGTAGAACGCAGTTCTTCTGCAGACCCGTGCTAGGTCAGCCAGCCCCCTCTGAGGGCCACCTGTGTGCCCCGTGCAGAGTCAGCAGCCCGTGCCCAGTGAACAGAGCAGCAGAGCCAGGACCCAGACCCAAAGCCAGGTCCCCGCCCATGGTTGGCACTCCTGTGTGCCCTGGTGCCTTCTCTGGGCTGGGGTTCCCTCGTACCCCTCTGGGTCGGAGCAGCCCCCTAGCTGTGCACAGTATATAGGGCTGAGGGGTTCCCCCGTCCTGTGACCGGGGCCTCCAGGTGAAGTGGGAAGCCACTGCATTAGTAGCGTCCACCGGGAGAGCTCAGCTGGGCCCTTCGAACTTCTCGCACCTCTTCTGGGGGACAGAGGCACTGTCTTTGGGCATGATCCCGTAAAACAGGGAGCCCGTCGAAGCTCAAGCCTTGGAGCTTGACCGATGTCCTGTACCTGCGAACACACCTGGTTCAGACTTTGCACACACTGAGCTCAGCAGGTGCCGGAGGTTTTACATCTCCATCAGAGACACGTGATGTGCTGCTACAGCCCTGTAGAGCCCGGCTGCCTCCGGAAAGCTCCTGTGTAAGGGGAGGGGGAGGCAGCCTGCATCGTCACCCGGGGGGGCCACGCTGGTGCAAGCCCTGGAGAGAGCCAGACCGGAGAAGACTCAGGGCAGCTCCCCAGGGAGGGACGGCAGGTGTCAGACCCAGGACACAGACAGAGGAGTTTGCAGTCCCACGGCTGATCACAGCCAACTGCACAGCAAGGCCAAGACACGGGGCCCTATGCTCACCCCCACCCCTGCCCAGGAGCCCCTTGGAATGTTTCGCTGGTTATAACCCTGGAGAAGAGCCGAGTGGCCAGTAAACATGAAAAATGTTCAACTTCATCATCGAGGAACGCGGAAGACGCTGACGGCGGGGGTCTCTGCACAAGGCCAGTCGGCGAGGACCAACACCGGGCGGTGGCCGCGTCGGCAGGGACTGGTGTGCCGGCGGACGCCCTCCCGCCAGAGTGCGTGTGCATGGAGCAGCCTCTCTGGGAAGCAGCTTGGGGTCTGGTGGTGGCGTGGAGGATGGCCGCTCCATGTCCTGGCAGCTGCACTCCGGGTGCAAGCCCTGGAGAATTCTCTGAGCTGGTCACCCCCGGAGCACGAGGCGCATGGGCCCGAGGTCCTGGAGGGCGTCGTCCAGCCCACTCTCTGGCTTCCTGTGGGCCGTGTGGCTGCACTGGCACCAGCGAAGGACCGGGACGGGGGATCAGGAAGAGCAGCGGCTGGGGGGGCAGGCCTTCTGGAGGCCGGTGGCGCCCCTTCCAGGGGCCTTCAGGGGACAAAGACAGGAGCGGGCTTGGGGATGAAGGTGGCGTACCGGTTTGGGCCCAGAAAGGGGCCTGTCTCCTGCTCCCTAGACTCCCCGGAGGTCTAAGGAGTATTCTCGTCCCTTTGAAGTTCGGTGAGCACCTCTCCGGCTTCTATGGGCTGGGCGCTGGGCCGGGCCCAGGGATCTGGAGGTGGGCGGGCCCACAACTCCAGGGTGTCCCGTGAGCAAACAGATATTCCCACGGCGCCCCGCTTGGTCCACGTGAGGCCCCTGGCCAGACAGCACAGGGCAGCAGACAGCTGGGAGCCCAAGGAGAGGGTCGTGGTGGGCGAAGTTTGGGGGTGGAGGGGGCACTTTAGGGCCAGTGGAAGGCCCCCAGCAGGGCACTTGGCAGAGCTCCCCGGGCGGGGGGGTCCAGCCCCTTGGAGGAAGCTGCCGGCAGGCCTGGAGAGTGTCAACTGCTCTCGGCAGTGATCCGTGTCTCGGGGGGCAGTTCCGGTTAGGGTGCGGCAGGGTTGAAGACAGGAACATCAGAGAGTACACGTGAGATCCGCAAGAGCCGTCCAGGGGTCTCTGCGCGTCCCTGTGGGCACCCTGGCTCCCATGCCCTCTCTGACAAGGGGCAGTGGGGTGTCTTCGAGGCCCAGACTCTCCTGGCGGGGCACACTCTGCCATAAGCAGACAAGGGTCCTCCGGTGGGAAGCTGACGCTCGCCTCTGAGACCCAGGGACCGGCTGAGGAGGGGTGCCCTTCCTCCCGGCCTGGGCGGGGTGGAGCTTGTGCCTGCAGGACCTCTAGGGAAGGACAGCTGTCTTCCTGTCCTGCGAGGACTGCAGCTTAGGCGACTCCCACCTCAGGCCTACCCCACATCCCACCCAGCTGGTACGTTCCTGGGGAACGGGAACCCTGGACCCTGTGGGTGGGGTTCTAGGACCTAGGGGCCCACCCAGAAGGCTTGGTCTACACCCAGGATGTACAGCCACCAGAGGCTGCCCAGCAGTGACAAGGTCAGGCTGTGCTGGCGGTGTCAGGGGACAGCTGCAGTGTGAGCAGTCCCGGTGCCTGCGGCCTGCCATGGGCCGTCACGGGTGCCGGGCGTGTGGGCGCCCCACGGGTGCCGGGCGTGTGGGCGCCCCACGGGTGAGGCTGAAGACAGGCATCAGTGGGCGCTGTGACCAGCCTCACTGCTCGCAGCACGTCACCTGCTTCTGAAATGTCTACGACAAGCAGGGACGCTCTTGTCCATCCTGCCCCAGGCCCTGGAGGGTCACTAGGGTCTGCGTCCCGGGGCGTGCGGGGCCCACCTGGCAGCGCGGCTGAACCTCTGGGTCTGGAGGTGGGCACAGGTGTGCAGGATGCCCGCACGGCTCTCATCTGTCAGGGTGGCCAGGGCGAGGGACGTCTCCTGGGATTCTGGTGGAGACAGGCCGGGGACCCTGAGCAGACGACACAGGCTTCCCAGTCTCTCGTCCTTGTCCCGGCCAGCTCACCGGCCGAGTTTCATCCCGCCCACCCTTCTAGAGCCACGGACTCAGGCAAGGAAGGGTGAGTCCTCTGGGTGAGCTGACGGAGGGGTGTCAGGTCCCAGAGGACAGGTGACCAGGGAGTCTTTGGCTCAGGGTCCCCCAGCACGTGGTGAGACCACCCCCCAACCTTGGTGTGCCAGGAAAGCCAGTGGCAGATCTCAGCTCTGTCCCGGAACCACGTCAGCTGAATTGTGCCTTCCCGTCACAGCCGGGCTCTGGAGGGGCCAAGAGCATCTTGTCTGTGAGTGGGGGCCTCGGCCATGAACCAGAAGCAGTGACTCGGGACCCATCAGACCAGTCACCTGTCCAGATGCCCCACCATGAACAGGTGCTGGAGGCTACAGGTCTTTTGGGAAGGATGAGGCACCCCCTCACAGGGAAATCCTTCAGCAGGACGGGGTGGGGGGGCCTTGAACAGGTCATGCCATGGGCCATGAGATGCCCCATGGGCACCCCTGACCTGGGCTCCCTTCTCTGGGCGGCGCATCGACAGCTGTGGGGGCTGGTGCGTGCAGCCGGTGCCGTGTGCGTGCACTCCGACGCAGTGTGGGCTAGCGTGCGTTTCCTAAATAGCACAAACCACGGGGTCTTTGGGTCGTTTATTAGTGCGTGCCTGTGCGTGTGGGACCTCATGCGTGTGCACGTGCGTGTGTGGGGCCGCGTGTGTGTGCGGGTGTGCGTGTGTGTGCGTGTGGGGCCGGTGTGCTCTGTGTGCCTGTGCATGGTCATGGGTGTGCACATGGGTGTGTTGCGTGCACAAGTGTGTGCATATGTATGTACTCCCTAGACATCTCCTTAACGAGGCCCCACAGGCACCATGGGGCTCTCCTGCACCCTGGGGAGTCCCCAAATAGTGCACAGTGTCCCCTAGATTGAGCCAAATCAGAAAGACCTTTTGGGGTACCTGGGCGGCTCAGTCGTTAGGTGTCTGCCTTCGGCTCAGGTTGTGATCCCGGGGTCCTGGGATCGAGCCCCGCATCGGGCTCCCTGCCCAGCGGGGAGCCTGCTTCTCCCTCTCCCACTCCCCCTGCTTGTGTTCCCTCTCGCTCTCGCTCGCTCTGTCAAATATAAACAAAATCTTTAAAAAAAAAAAAAAAAAGGAAAGGGAAGAAGTTTTATCCATGACCCCCGGGAACAGCCAGGAAGTGGAAACGGAGGTTTTCGGGTCTGCTAGCCGCCTGCACACCCCCGTCTGCTTTACGCTCTCATTCGCTTTCCAAGCTGCGACCACCGTCCTCACAGGGCCACGCGCTGCGGGAAGCCGGCGAGCGGCTCTCTGCTCTTGTCCGCGTGAACCCTGGGCCCCTTCTTGGAGCAGCTTCCAGCGGGCTGTCCCTCCTTCTCCCCTACCCCGCGGAGAGCGCTGGAAGGCCTGGGCACTGACGGGGCCCGTGGCGCGCTCTGAGGAGGAAGCAGGCGGTGGCCTGTGCCGAGCCGCATGGGCACGCGACCACCCAGTCCCCGGGGGCCCCGCCCATCCCCCCACCCTGCTGAACCCCGAGGCTTAGCCGAGATGCCATGAGACTCACCCTCCGATTCGTTTCCTTCCTTCCTTCCCGCGGCTCCTTGTCCCCCTTGCCCGTGGCTGTGGGGATCCCTGCCCGCAGTGCAGGCGGGAGAGATTCGACGGCTCGAGCTAGACTTTTCCCGACCAGACAGCTAGGCCGCGCTCGGAGAACAGCCCTGTGTGCGGGGCGCGGTGGGGCGGCTGAGGCGGGGCAGGAGGGAGCTCGGGCTTCTGCACCATCGCCCCTGCTCCCCCCACCTCTCCTGACCCCACCTGCGTGCGCCTTCCAGGCTCTGGCTCCCCCGGCCGCCATGGGCCAGCGGAGCAGAGACACACGGGCACAGCGAGGTGACCGGGGCATGAACCGCCGGCCAGCTTCGGGCCTGGAGATCCGAGGTGTCTCATGTGAGAATGTGTGTGCACATCCTCGGGGCACATGCACGGTGTGAGCGCACGTGGGAGTGTGTGTGAGTCAGTGTGTGGGCGTCTGGGTGTGCACAACTGTGCATTTACGTAAACATGCGGCTGTGAGCGTGTGCGTGTGTCTGCATGTGCGTGAGGCCGTGTGGCACGACCATGGAGGGCGCAGGAACTCGTACGTGTGTGCGCACATGTGAGCTATGCATCTGCGACCGTGGGAGAGCTGTGTGTGTGTGTGTGTGTGTCCACCTGGTGCGTCCCGATGTGCACGCCTGCCCGGGAGGTGTGTGTGCGCATGACCATGCGTCCGTGTGTAGGTTCAGGTGCACTTGTGCATGTTTGGGTCCCCTTGGTCACAGGGAGGCCTGGGGTCTGACCCTGGGGGAGGGACCACAGTGACGTCGGGTCCTCTGTGTGCCCTGCCCGAGCTAATGTCGGGGCCGCTCCGCCATCCCATCCGCATGTCGCTGTGTGTCCCGGGTTCTGTCAAACGCTCACCCCACGTCGGCTGGGCTGCGAGCTTTCCCGGCACGAATGTGCTTCTGTCTCCCCCGGTGACCGCCCTGCCCGTCTGTTTCTCCCCGGGGACCGCCTCGCCCGTCTGCGACAACCCAAAGAAGCGAAGACCCCCACAGGCCCACTGAGCCCCGTGTGTGAGCCGGTGGGGTCGGGGTACAGGGCCCAGCTGGACACGGGGGCCGCGGGGAGGCCGTGATTTCTGGGACCAGAAGCTAGGTCCCAGCCCCTGGAGTGAACATGTCTCCCAAGAACACACCGGTTGTTCTGCCAAATGCTCTGTGGCCTCTGGCATCCAGGGGACAGTGCGGAGGGTGACTCCGTGGGTGGCTTTTTTCTAGAGGCTTTGCCCACAGTCCTGTTTCTGATGTGAAGTGAAATCCTGCCGCGCGTTGTCTGCTTCCCGAGAATCCGTGCAGACGCCATGGTGCCAGGCCCTTCCCGGGGAGGAGGGCCTGCTGCGCCCGGGCCTGTCCCCAGACCTGCCTCAGCCGCAGCCTGTCTTGGCAGGAGAACGTGTCCCTGGCCGACATCCTCTCCCTGCGGGACCGCGGCCTCAGCGAGCAGGAGGCGTGGGCCGTGTGCCTGGAGTGCAGCCTGTCCATGAGGAGCGTCGCCCACACGGCCATCTTCCAGACCCTATGCATCACGCCGGACACTCTGGCATTCAACACGAGCGGGAACGTGTGCTTCATGGAGCAGCTCAGTGGTGAGCCCGGGGCGGCACAGGGGTGGCAGAAGGTACCCGCGGGGAGACCAGGGACACAGGGTCCCGACCCGTCCCCGATTGCAGCGGCCACCCTGGTGGTGTCTCCAGCCCCAAGAACGCGCTGAGGGAGGAGGAGTGGGGGGTCCCCACAGGCTGTGTCACCCGGCTCCTGCAGGGGACCTGCCAGGGGCCCACATGCCCTGGAGACCCTGGGCCACTGGCCCGCAGTGAGTGGTTGTGGGGCATGAAGCAGAGGGCACGGTGGCCCTGCAGGAGGCCCCCACTGGCTGCCCAGCCTCCAGGACTCCCACAGCCCCTGCCCTGCTCCAGGGAGGGCCTGAGCAGACGGCCCGACTTTCCGCAGCCTGTGCCTCCGGTCCCCTTTCTGGGAGGGAACCGGGAAAACCCTCTGCTTCCCCTTTGGACGGCTTCCCCGGGCTTCCAGGGAGCGTGCGGGCTCCACGTTGCTCCATTTCCTCCGACGCTCGACGCAGTCCCCAGGGACGCCGGGACAGAAGGAGGTGGGGGGGCGGGACGGGGCCCCTGGTGAGCAGAAGGCCATGGCTCCTGACCCTGGGTGGGCGGGCTTCCTCTTCACCGCGGGCCCTGTCCGTGTGCGATCCGAGGCCTTCTCTTTTCCTTCCCCAGATGACCCCGAGGGTGCCTTTGTTCCCCCGGAGTTCGATGTGACCGGGAACACCTTTGAGGTGGGTGGCAGCAGCCGGGCCCCCAAACCCTCACCGGGCTGCCGTCGAGGCCGACACGGGGAAGGCCGCTATGGCGGGGGCTCCTCTGTGCAGGGCGCGGGCTGGGGGGGGGCCGCCTTCGGAGCACCCCCCTTTGTCAGAGTCAGGGTCCCCGGCGGCAACTTGGCGTCTGGACGCGCTTGTCATTATTGTTGTTGAGTGTGTTTCCCGCGTGCGAACTTGGCTACGTGTAGCAGGTTGGAAGTGCCCGGGGTTGCCAGTGGCGGCGGGCGGGCATCGCGGCGTCCCCAAGGAAAGAGCCAGGGGTAGGTGGCAGCGCCTGGCGGGACACGCGGCCTGTGGGGGAGCATTCGCGACCATCTCGCTCCAGGCCGAGGTCGTCCCCCCCGGGCACCCTGTGTGCAGGCCGGGCAGCGCGGCAGGGGGCGCCCAGAGTGGACCTCGCCGCGGAGCCTGCAGCCTGAGAGGGACGGAGAAGAACTCGGTTGCGAACGAGTCGCTACGAACACAAAAATCCTAGCTTAGCGACATCAGGTTAAATTTTAGGGTCGGCTCCTCCGGGACTCCGTGTTACTTTGTAATAAGCTGGCATAGGCCTGGTCCGTGCTCGGGGCGGTCAGGACCCCAGGGCCCTGGGTCACCGGTGGGGCAGACCTCTCAGATGCCCTGGCCTCTGGGGCCAGAACCAGAGCCTGGGGCCTTGGCTTGTGGCGGTTCCCAGCCCTGGTCCGTGCACAAACTCCCTTGGTTCACCTGCTTGTCCAAGTCCAGAGCCAGCACGGAACCGGACTCCGGGATTAAGGAAAATTCCCCCAAGCCGCCCACCTCCGTGCCGCGGGGCTGGTCCTAACAGCAGTGTTGCTGGGTGTGTGCTGGTTCCCACCTTCTCAGAAGAGTGTTGCTGCGTGTTATCTTCTGGAACTTTCTCTGGAAAGTTCTGGACGTGCTTCTGGACGACACGTCTGAACCCAGCGGAGGGTCACGTGCAGCCCACAGCTCGTGGGGCATTAGTGCCGCTCTGCGCACCCTCGGTCGATCTGGGCCAGCGCCCCTCCCGGGTGTGGACCCGCCACGGGACGGCCACGGGACGGCCACGCAGCGGGGCAGGCGCTGTTCCACGGTCTCGGACGCAGGCTGCCCCTGAGTGCTCTCCCGCCAGCATGTGCCACGGACCCCCTTCTCCCCGTCTTCCGTGGCGTTGTGGTGTTCTCCTCCTGTATCTGCGCCCGCAGTCGGAGGGTAAATGTTGCGTCTGCAGCCGGCGCGACCCTTCGCCTCCCGGAAATGACCGGGCGGCCGAGAACTTCTCTTGGTGCAGGTTACGCCTTCCTGTGTCGGAGGTTGGAACTGAGACAGACCCTGCGACACACAGACCCGGGCTCACTTAAAACCAACGGTCAGCCGTTGCACGTTAGCATACAGAACAGGTTTTCATACATTAAGAGACTTTCCGAAACCTGAGGTCTAATGGAGGTTTGCCGATATTTTCTACCAGGAATTCTAAAATTTGGCTCTTCACAGCCGAACTGCTTGACGGTGGTTTTCTCAGCAGTGGGAGGTAAGGGCCCTGCTCCTCCCTTCCTGTGCGGGTGCCCATTCCCGCGGGTGCTGGCCGTGGGCACACACGTGACGGGCCCGGCGGCAGGAAGGGCCCGTCCAGCCCAGCCCCAGACCGAGCACCTCCCTGGAAGGGCGCCCGCCCCTGTTCTTCCTCAGAAATATTCTCACTATCCTTGGTCTTTAATCTTTTTTTTTTTTTTTTAAGATTTTATTTATTTATTTGACAGACAGAGATCACAAGCAGGCAGAGAGACAGCCAGAGAGACGGGGAAGCAGGCTCCCCGCTGAGCAGAGAGCCCGATGCGGGGCTCGATCCCAGGATCCTGAGATCATGACCCGAGCCGCAGGCAGCGGCCCCACCCACGGAGCCCCCCAGGCGCCCCCTTGGTCTTTCTTCTTGCGCATAAATGTTAGAATGAGTTACCCAGTGCCGCGAAAAGCTCTGTTGGCATTTGCTGGACAGGCGTGCACTCTGCATCCCTTTGGGGAGGAGGGTCTCTGTAGGGCCGGGTCTTCTACATAAACCCCTTCACCACCTCCATCCAGCACCCCAGTGGCCCTGCGTCGGCGTCTGGAGCCTTTCACTAGCTGAGTCTCGGGCATTTGCTCATTTCGGCTTACGCGCGGACCCGGTGGTCATCTCTGGTTTGTTGCTCGTCTGCGGCGCACGGTCCCGTAACACCTGAATCCTCCGTCCAGCCGTCGCGCTGAATCCGTTTACTGTTTCCGTAGCTTCTTCGGTCTTTCTCTCCAGCGATCAGCCCGTGCGAAGGGTTTGCGTCCTGTTGCCGCTCCCCGTCCCGCTGTCTGCCCCGGGAGCCGCGCCGCAGCCAGCAGTGCGGTGTGGGGGGCGCGGGGCTCTGACAGCAGCGTCTCCCCGCAGCCCTCCCCCAGCCAGGGCGGTGTCGGCGGTGCGAGGCCCTTCTGGGCCAGTTCTCTACCGTGGCCGTACCTCCGGCATTATGAAAGTGCTTCTGCGTCCTTTGAAATGACCATTAAGATTTTTAATATTTACATACTTAATTTCTTTTTTAAATTTATTTATTTGTCAGAGAGAGAGAGAAAACACAAGCCTGGGGAGCAACACAGAGAGAGGGAGAAGCAGGCTCCCCACTGAGCAGGGAGGGCTCGGTCCCAGGGCCCTGAGAGCATGACCTGAGCCCCCCAGGGGCCCCGCGAACTTGTTTTCTGACGTTAATTCCCTCCTTCCTGCTTAGAAAAACCTAAAGCAGCGGCTCAGTGCAAGGTCACGTCCCCCCTGCAGACGCTTACTGTGGCGTCTCGGGCCGTGTCTGACCACGTCGGGGCAGGACCGTCCCAGGCCGTGCGAGTGCCCCAAGCTTCCCCTCCTCTGCTCACGAGAGCTCGTGCGACTGTGAGGCGCCCTGTCCCCGAGGTCCCGTCACCCTTACTCATCAGGACACCTGGGTCCTCGGAGGGAAGGCTTTTGTGCGAGCTCGACTTGGAGTGGCGGGAGCGACGTTTTCTGTTCCTCGCCGAGAGCTTTCTGGTAAACTGTGGGTTTCTGAAGTTGGCCCATTTCTCCTTGTGTTTTCAGTTGCTGCCGCTTGGTCGCCGTGCTGTCTGTGGGACCTAAATTCTCCCTCCTTGTCCTTGTCAGGCTCGCCGGCGGGCGTTCCCTTGGTTCGTTTTTCAAAGACCCCACCTCGTGCCGCACGATCTCTCCCGACGTCTTTGTTTTCTTTCTCCACGGGCTTCATTTTCACTCTCTTCTCCTTGTTCTGAGTTCGGCAAGTCCCCCCCGACACGAGTCAGCTCAGCTCTGCTGCTTCCTTTCTGCATGAACATTTCTCTCCAAGCCCGTGCGTCTCCCGCGGAACACGGGTCTGGCTGTGTCCTGCCCACCGGGCCAGGGGCACTGGTACCAGCCTCCACTTCCCAGTGTTTATTTTATTCTCAGGGATTTCTGCACGAAGGGGTTGACTTTCTCCCGACTTGTTCTGGAGACATAACGTGCGCACAGAGACACACACGGTCACAAGCGTGCAGCTCCACGTGCTTTCCCAGGCCGAGCAGCCCTGGCCCCGCACTGATGAAGAGAGAGCACGCGGGCTCCCTGCGGGGCGCGGGGCCGGGCAGGCCAGCCACGGCGTCCACACTCCTGCCTGTCAGCAGCGGCCAGGGGCGGCTCCAAGCCTTAAATGTGTCCCGACTCTGCACTTGTCCCACTGTGAGTTGCCTTATTTCCCAGCAGGTGATTTTCTGGGTTTTCCACCCACGGAGCTGGCAATTCTCCTTACCTGACATGTGCAGAGGGCCTGCTGGTGTGTACTGACGCCTTGAGCCCAGTGTTTGCATGCGTCCCCCCTTGGGCCCATGATCCCAGGGTCTCTGTTCTGCTCTTGGATTAGCTTCATTCTAGTGTCTGTTCCTAGGGCTGTGAGGACCCCCCCCCAAGTGCTGCCTTCTGGAGACCCAGGACATGTCCCATGGACTTACCATGTCTGCTCAGGTGCCCATTCCTGCCCGCAGCCCAGGGCCTCGACCCCCTGCACAAGGACCACGGTGGCAAATGTGTCTTCCTGGGGCATTCCCGACAGGGTCGGCCCTGCTGCTTGACTAGGAGACCTCTGGCCCTGGCCTCTGGGCCTCTGGACTGTGGCAGGAGTGCAGCCTGCCGGGCCGAGCCTGCTGGCCGTGTCAAGACTGAGCCACACCCTTGCCCCCTGTCCTCCCACCAGGAGGCAAAGATAGAGATTTTCCTGAATTCCTCACACAGAATGCCCCCTCGTGGCCCCGCCCCACAGCCCCACCCACTGCTGGGACGGCGCCTCAGGCTCCCCAAATCCCCAGATGCGTGGAAGCCGGCCCTCCTGGACCATCCCCTGCACATGCCAGCCTTTGCCCAGGATGCCTCAGAGATGGGCTCGTTCCCCAAAGCTGAAACAATGACCATGGCCAGCATTCAAGGCCTGCCCCAGGCAAGCCCCTGACCCTCACGGACTCACCATGAGCATCTTTGGGCTCCAGAAGGACATCGACACCCCCCACCCACCAGGACTGTCCCTCGTCCTCCGACGTGAGTGCCAGGCCTCACAGGGAACAGAGCAGGTGGGCTCCTGCTCCGTGGGCCTCATGGTCTCCCGGGGGACGAACTTGAGGTGGGCAGTGGGCTGGGTCCTGAGAGAGGAGGATGTGGTCTTTCAAGGAGACGACAGGGCCCACGTCCAGCTCAAAAGTCCTTGGAGGCCATTCTGAGAAAGTGATGTTCAAGTTGGAACCTGAAGGGTGAGTAGGGTTCGCCAGATCCAGACCAGGAAGGGCTTCCCAAGACAGACAGGAAGGAACGTGTAACGGCCTTGAGGGGCAGAGGTGCCTGCGTTGGCGGCGCGTCGAGAACAGCGTCATCCGACGGGCAGTGAGAGTGTTTGTCGGCGTGCTGTCTCTCGCAGATACGGAGTGATGGGTGGGCGGCTGGGTGGACGTGTGGATGGGCGTGTGGGCGGCTGGGGGCCGGGGTGCGGGCGTGTGGGCGGCTGGGTGGTTGGATGCATGTGTGTGTGGGTCGATGGCCGGATGACTAGATGGTCTGGGGACCGGACGGATGGCACCGTTGTTCCTAGAGGGGAGTAAAGGGCAGACGCAGATACCCTCACCTTGCAGGAACAGAGGCAGGTTTTATTCTCAGGGCTGAGATGGGGTGGTGCTCAGGGCAGGCTCGCGGCTCTCGGCCCCGGCTGGAGCCCTACCTGGGGGCTCATAAGGTTCACCTTTCCTTCCACCGCAAGCATCAGCCGCCAGCAGGGTCCCTAAGACATGGCGTCCGCCCCAAGTCCGTGCCACAGCTTGACTTCAGTTTGGCGCCCTCGGGAAGCCCCGGACACTGGCTGTGTGGGGGCCCAGGCAGGGCACCCGGGGTGTGGTCGGCAAGGTCAGTGTGTGAGAAGGGCGGGCAGGCTGCCCTCCACATGGGGACCAGGGCTGGGGGTTCGGTGTCTTCTGTGAGAGGTGGGGTAGGGGCCCACGGGCCCTGGGCAAGCGGCCGGACACCAACAGGGACAGGTGCGGGAGGTCGGGGGCAGGGCTGCCCTGTCTGTGGGTGACAAGTCTGTGGGCCTGAGGTCTAAGAGACCCCGGTGGGAAATCACAGAATAAGAGACCTGAGAGGCCAGCTGAAAGCAACTTACGTCCCCAGAACAAGTAGCTTCTCTTTGTGTAGGTCATTACCGGTCGGAGAGGAGATGGTTTCGTTCATATCAGCAGCAACCGTAGAGTCGGGAGTAGGTCGGCAGGAGGGCCGGAAGTGTGAAGTGCAGCACGTTTCCAAAGACGAGACACCCAGATGCAAGACGAGGGCACAGACCCGCCCCTGCCCCTGAGCCGCCCCCCAGCTCTCCGGAGACGTAGCTGACCTCTAACATGGTGTGAGTCTGTGCACAGACCGACGACGGCATACGCTTGTGCTTTGCAAACCTCCCCCTTCTGGTGGGTTAGTTAGCACCTCCGTCGTGCAGTCACCATTTCTTTTCGTTGAGAGAACACTTGGGGTCTCCTCTCTGAACAGCCTCACAGTACCCGTTGCACTGTCGCGGGCCCTGTCACTGAGCCACGCGCCGACGCCAGGAGCTCACTCGCCTCCCCGTCTCCGCCAGCCCCAGCCCTTGGCAACCGGCCCTGCACGGTGTCTGTGCGTTCGGCGTTTTTAGATTCCGCGCAGAAGTAGGATCAGACAGTGTTTCTCTTTCTCTGTCAGACTCGCTTCGTGCAGCGTAATGCCCTCAAAGGCTTCCTTTCTCACAGCTGAATCGGATTCCCTGGTATCTCTAGACCGCATTTCATTTTTTTTTTTCCTTTAAAGATTTTATTTATTAGAGAGAGTGCACAAGCAGGGAAAGCAGCAGGCAGGGGGAGAAGCAGGCTTCCCACGGAGCAGGGAGCCCGATGCGGGACTCGGTCCCAGGCCCCCAGGAGCATGACCTGAGCCGAACGCAGAGGCTTAGCGACTGACCCCCCAGACGCCCTTAGACAGCACCGCTTTACCGATACATCCAAAGGCTGACACGGGCTGCTTCCACGTCTTGGCTTTTGTAAATAAAGCTGCGGCGAACGTGGGCGCACACACATCTCTGAGACCCTGATTGTACTTCCGTTGGGTATGGACCCAGACGTGGAATTGCCAGGGAGTGTGGCAGTTCCGTCTGTAACGTCGGCGAGCCTCGGTGCTGTTTCCCACAGTGGCGGCACCAGGTTGCATTTCCTCCAGCCGTGCGCAGGGTTCCCCTTTCTCCACATCCTCGCCGTATTGTCTCTTGTCTTTTTGGTAAAGCCACAGCCACAGGTGGGAGGTGACGTCTCCTCGTGCTTGGGCCGTGTGTCTCCCTGAGGACGAGTGACGCCGCGCATCTTTTCTCGTGTCTGCTTGGCCATCTGGACGTCTTCTTTCGAAAAGTGTCTCTTCGGTTCCTCTGCCCATTTTTTAATCAGATTATTTCTTTGCTCTTGAGTTGTAGGAGTTCCTTCTAAATTGGGGGATTCACTCCGTCTGAGACAGATGGCTTGCAAATACTTCCACCATTCTATCGGCCGCCCGTCTCCTCTGCCGCGCGACGTCGTTCCCACTTCCTTGTTTTCCTTTTGTTGCTTCTGCTCTTGGTGTCACGTCCGAAAAGTCATTGCCAAGACCAATGTCTTAGGGTTTTTCCCGGTGTTTTCTGGCGGGAGTGCTATGGCTCGGGGTCTTACGTCACGACCTTCACCCATTTCGAGTTAATTTTGTAGGTGGAGCGAGGCGGTCCACGTTCATCCTCCTGCGGGTGACTGTCCAGTTTTCCCGGCACCACATGGTGAAGCGACCGACCTTTCCGCATTGACCATCACTGGCTCCCTTGTCAAATGTTGGTTGATTGTGTAGCAAGAGTTTATTTCCGGGCTCTCAATTCTGTTCCTGTGGTCTGCGTGTCTGTTCTTCTTCCAGTCTGGTCTGCTCGTGCTACCATAGCTTTGGGGTCGTTTGACCTCAGGATATGTGGTGCCTCCAGCTTTGTTCTTCTCTCTCAGGACTGCTTGGGCTATTTAGGGGCCTTTTGTGGTTCCATATGAATTTAGGATTGTTCTATTTCTGTGAAAAATGCTTTTTTCTGTGAAAAACAAAAACTTTGATAAGGATTGCATTCAATCTAGAGATGACTTCGGGAGGTACGGACATTGCAGACACTAGACCCCCCCAGCCCGTGAGCACGGCGCGTCTTCCACCAGAGTGTTAAACTTGTCAGTGCACAAAACTTTCACTTCCTTGGTTAAATTTATTCCTAATTTTTTTTTTTTGTTTTTGGTACTATTGTAAATGGGATTGTTTTCTTTACTTATTTTTCCTGTATTACACTGTTTGTGTGTGGAAAGAGAGCTAACTTCTTCATGTTGCCCTTATGTCCTGCAACTTTATTGAATTTGTTGATCTGTTCTAAGAGAGCTGTGGCAGAGTCTCTAGGGTCTTCTATATGTAAGACCGTGTTGCCTGAAAATAGAGACAATTTTGTTTCTTCCCTTCTGATGTGGATGTTTTTTATTTCTCTTTCTTGCTTGATTGCTCTGGCTGGGACTTCCAGTGCTGTGTTGATAGGAGAGGGAATACCGGACACCCTTGTCTCGTTCCGATCTTAGAGAAAAGTTCTCACCCTGTCACCACCCACTGTGATGCTGGCTGGTGGCTTGTCCCATGCAGCCTTTGCTATGTTGAGATTTTGTTCTGTTTCTTCTATACCTAATCTCTTGAGAGTTTTTATCATGAAAGACGCTGAGTTTTGTCAAATGTCTTTCTGCATCTATTGAGATGATCATGTGATTTTTGTCCTTCATTCTACTAATATAGTCATCATGTCGACTGATTTGCAGGTCAATTGGATCACTTTGCAACCCAGGGATAAAACCCACGTGACCATGGTATACATCCTTCTCATGTGGTGCTCAGTTCAGTTTGCTGATGTCTTCCTGAGCACTTCTACATCTCTGTTCATCAGGGATTTGCTCTGTAGTTGTCCTTTGGTTCTTTATCTGACTTTGGCGTCGGGGTAACGCTGGCCTCACAAAGTGAGTTTGTGAGTGTTCCCTCCTCCTCAGTTTTCTGGAAAGACTCAAGAAAGATTGGTATTAATTCTTTAAAGGTTTGGTAGAATTCACTAGAGAAACCATCCAGTCCTGGCTTTTCTTTGTTGAGAGGTCTTTGATTACTGATTCAATTCCTTAGTATGCATGGTCTGTTCAGATTTTCTATTTCTTCATGATTCAGTCTTGATAGGTTGTATGTTTCTAGGGATTTATCCATTTTTTCCTAGGTTATCCAATTTGTTGGTATGCAGTTGTCCTCAGTAGTCTTAAGACTCTGTGTGTTTCTGTGGTGTTACCTGTAATGTCTCCTCTTTCCCTTCTGATCCTATTAATTTGAGTCCTTTCTTCTTTATGGGCTAGTCCAGGAGTAGGGTCCATGGCCAGGACCAAAGTCCGTCTGTTTTCCTATTATCTGACACATAGGTGGGCAACATTCCTGCCGGGTCCCTCAGCATGAGGCACTGGCTCACACAGACCCCACACAGGGGCTCTTGGCTGTGAGTGGAGGTTGAACTGCTGTCGAAGAAGACATCCTGTTGACCTTGGTGACATCCTAAGTATTTTATTTTGTAAGAAGTTGATCCTTCCCAAATTCTGCATTATCGATGCAATTACAATAAAATCACAACCATTTATGGTTTATTTTGTGAATGGGAATGGGAGAATTTATATTTGTGCTTTGAAACCAGACAAAAGTGAAAATAATCCAACTTTCTAAGGGAAAAAGAGGGACAGCTTGTCCTCAGGATACAGAAATACACTGTGGCGCTACTATAATTAAAATAGCACAGTCTGGACAGGACAGACACCTGGGCCAGCATCAGAGGAGGGGAGGCCCGCTGGACCCCGGGGTCCCGGGGGAGACAGCAGGACCAGCAGTGGCGGAGGGCAGAACATCCTCTAAATGCTTCCGGGGCTGCTCTCCACGACAAGGGAGACAAACCCAGATCCTGACCACATGCCAGCACACTGACAAATTGCAAATGGATTAGAGCTGGATGTATAAAACTTATAAAAAATATGGGAGGAAACAAAAGAAAGAGGTTTTTATCAACCTGGGGTAGGGAAGAGCCTCCTAAGAAAAGGTCTGATTTCACCGATTAAACGTGAGAACAGCTAAAGAAAAAAAGGTCTGATTTCACCGATTAAACGTGAGAATTTTTGAATGTCAGAAGACGGATGAACTACATCAAAAGCTAAGTGACAAATGGAAAGAACATATGTGTGGCGCCCAGACCGGCGGTCGGATCCGGTGTGCCAGAGGTGCGCCCCAAACAGGAAACAGCCTGGTGGCGTGCGAGGCCCGTGAGTGAGCATAAGGAGGAAAAGTTAGAACCGTGAATAGCAAAGAACAGATGCTCAGTCTCATTCATAATCAGAGAAACACAGATTTAAAGAAAGAAGACTGCCCTTCGGAGACACGGCGACCATCACAGGTGGGGGTCCTGTGTCTGCGCACCCTGGGGTGAGGCTGGGGTGACCCGGAAGCCCAGGGGGTATCCACTGGTCAGTGCAGCAAGGCCTGCACAGACCCCACACCCACAGGCACAGGGCCCCTGCCTTCGTGTCGGCACAGTCACCATGGTGGGGGAGGCACTGCCTTGGCCGTGCTGCATGGGCCATCAGGAGCAGGGGTCCCCCAAAACACGTGTCCCAGGCCAGTGGAGCAGAGACCGTGTGGGGACGAGCCATGCTCCGGGGCACTGATCAGCTTTCTGGGGCCGCAGGCTCACATCTACTCTCTGGGGGCCACGCTGAAGGTGGCCCTGGAGTACGTGACTGACCCTGAGCTGGAGCCTAGGCTGAGCCAAGACCTGGAGGTGTTGCTGAGCCGGATGCAGGCAGAAGACCCCAGGGACCGGCCCGACCTCGAGGTACAAAATCACCCTCAAGGCGAAGACCTGAGACCCTCCCTCTAGCCCCGGGGCCCCGGGGAGACACACACCCACACACACTCACACACACGGGGCACTCCTGCCCCCACACCTCTCCCCTCGGTGCACGGGTTCTTCTTCAGCTGGGACCTGGTGGCATTGCATTTTGCTTAAAGAAGAACCTGATCTTTTATTATACATTATTACTGTGAAGAGGGTGGCTTAGAAGAATGGCCTGGTTTTCCATAATCGCGGGACACATAGCTTTTCTTTGCCAGAAAGCAGACATGGAGGGGGTGGGCTCCAGAGGGCAGGGCTCCCCGCGCTGAGCTTTTTGCACACGTGTGCAGGCCATCATCGCGCTGTGTGAGGAGAAGATGCTGTTCACATCCTCCTGCCGCCTCTGCCGGAGCCTCTCGGCCGTCGGGAGGAGAGTGCTCTCCATCGAGTCCTTCGGAACATTTCAAGGTAAGCGCTTGCACACACAGTCACACACACGCACACATGCACACGCACATGTGTGCATGCCGTCGTGCTCACCGTGTAAACACCCACACTCGTGCACGTGCCCCACGGGCACACATGTTCACACTCACTTGCTCCCGGAAGCATATGTGAAAGGGCAAAGTCCTTCACACCTACTGGTGCACGTGCACACTTGTCCACACACACACTTGTGCACGAGCACAACACTCCCCCATGCACACCCATTTTGTAGCCATGCTCACAGACAGACCCCTTCGCTCGCAGTCACCTTGCACAGGCTTTGCAGACACCTGGGCCCCTGGGGGTGGAGCACAGGTCGTGCTGAGACGTGAGCAGCCCTGCACCTCTCCGTGCGGGTCCGTGAGCAGGTCGGGACAAGGGCCCAGCGACACTGTGCCGTTCCTTCCCACTGGCCGGCACCACACGGTGCCTGACGGACCCGTTACTTCTCCACAGGAGAAGCTGCTGCTGAAACCTCTGGGCTTTCCTGTCCCCCGTGGGGCTCCTGCATGGTCTCACATCACGTTTTGAACAAATATCAGTGTCTGTGCTGTGCCTGCAGCAGGGAGCCTAGAGGGTCCTCAGGGCGGCCACACGGAGCCTCTGGTGGCAGCAGGCCCCAGTGGCCTGAGGCTTAGCTCCCCCGGGCAGCAGAGCAGTCCCCCGGAAGAGGCTGCAGGCCACAAGGAGGGGCGTGTGTCTCAAGCTGCGTCCACGGAGACCACAGACGTCTGTGCAAGGGGCGGTGGTGGGGAGGGCCCGTGTGTCTCGAGCTGCGTCCACGGAGGATGGTGGCTGCATCCCGACTCCGTGTCTTCCTTCAGGGACAGCATTCTTGTGATCGTACTAGAAAGCAAAGGCTCTTTGGATAAGCTGCTTGGATGACCTTATGAAGACCCCGGGGGGGTGTGCATGCTGCACAGGGAGCCCAGGGGCCCCTGGAGCCTCCGTAGTTGGAATCAGCCAGGTCATGCAGATGAAGGTGGCTCTAGGCCAGTGCTGTGGGGGGAGGGAGGCCCAGGAGAGCAGGGGAGGCGCCTACGTCCCTCTGGTACCAGGTGCAGTCACTGGGGATGCCCACCCTGGGCTCAGGTCCCCGGCCGCCTCCCCTGCAGCAGTCACCTTGCTTTTGTCCAGATGTCACCGAGAGCACCTGGAGTGGGAAGCCAGCCACAGGAAGCATGGGGCCCAGGAGGCCGACGGGGGGCCAAGCCGTGGACCCAGGGAGCGTGCCCCAGCGCCCTGCCCAAGAAGCCCAGGGCAGCCCAAAGCAGCCTGCTGCCCAGCCCTCCAAGCCCCTGCTGTCAGCCCCCATGAGAAACGGAGAGCAACTGGCCAGTCTCCTCCTGGACTCCCAGCACCCCCCGGGCGACATGGAGAGGAGGTGCCTGCGGAAGGTGCAGACCTTCCCCAAGCTCCCGCCCGATGGCCCTGAGCCCAGCACTCTCTGCCTGACGCTGACCCCCGCCAAGAACCAGCCACCCATACCCCAAGTCTTCCCTCTAGACCTCAGCAAGGCCTCTCTAGATGGGAAAAATGGCCTTTCCAGCTACAAATCAGAGCCCGATTCCAGACTGCTGCCGGGGCGGGAGCCCGAGCTCCAGCAAGGGGGACCCGGAGACGCCAGCCAAAGTGGGGACAGGGCGTGTGGGGCACTGGGTTGGAGCCCGGTGGAGCAAAGCGCCCCACCCCGTTGCGAAGACCCTGGAGATGCAGGCCGAGAGCCCAAGACATGCAGGGCTGAGGAGGGGTCAGCGGGCCGAGCTGGGGAGCTGGCTAGCGCCACGGCAGAGCAGGTGGGTGACAGCGGTTCCCGCCACATGCCAGGAGGGGCCCGCATGCGTGCACGCACTCAGTCCATGGCTCACATGCGGTGCTGGTGTCTCCTGCACGGAGAGGAGTGACTCCGTCACTCCTGCTCCATGACTTACCAGTTTCAAGCAAGCTATCTATTTCTGAAGGAAGCTCTGGGTACAGCCTGCTGTTGTCCCAGGCCAGGCCCTTCCTGCGCCCTTCCTGGAGGTGGGGTGTCCATGGGAGCTGCCCCACACCCCACATGTTCACCAAAGGAGACACACCCCTGCTTTGGGGTTAATGTTCTTGCCAAAGGAGTGTGCAGGGAGCTGCCTTCCCAGGAGGAGGTGCAGCAGCCCCAGGCCGGCAGGCTTACCTCTGCTGCTCTGTTCCCCAGCCCGGTGGCCAGCGGCGGCAGTGCCTTTTTCTCCTAAGTATCTCAAAGTCAGGAGCAGGCTCCTGAATGGCCCGGTTGGTTGAGCACCCTACTCTTGATCTGATCTCAGGGTCATAGGTTCAGTCTCTGCACTGGGCCCCACAGCAGGCATGATACCTGCTCCCCGCTGAGCATGGAGCCCAACGCGGGGCTCCATCCCGTCACCCTGACATCATGACCCGAGCCCAAATCAGCAGCCGGACGCTTGACGGACTGTGCCGCTCAGGCACCCCAACACTCGAGTTAGTTTAAAACAAATGTCTGTCGCGGAGATCCCCCTGCACACCCCTGTGTCCACACCTTAGCCCACATGGTCTCCACTGGCCTCCTGGGCCCACACAGGCTTGTGTGTAGACAGCTCCAGCCACTGAAGCAGGAAAACCCCACCACATCCCGGACTGGGCTCACCTTCCCATGCCCAACAGCTTCTTGGCCTGGGACAACAGCAGCCCACTTGTCAGATGGCTGAACTGAGGCATGGAGCAGCCGTCCATGCCGTTGGAGGGTGGGCAGCCGCTGAGGGGCAGAGCCGAGCCAGCTACTCAACCACCAGGCTCCCCTGCCCCAGAGGCCTCATGGGACCAGGGCCCGTCCGGACCTCACCCCCACCCCAGGCACAGCCTGCTGGGCATCAGAGCCCCAGATCTCTGCAGCAGAGCTCGACCTGGTTTCAAAGCCAGCTGCCGCAGCCTCCACATGTGGCGAGGGGCGTGGGGAGGGCCGGAGCATGGGCTGCCAGCCACACTTGCAGACATGTGGCAACAAGCTAGAAAGAACAAGGCAGCGGCACCCCAGGCGTGGGGGGGTCAAGGGTGCCTCGGGGACCCTCCCTAAAGCATGTGCTTGTGTGTCCCAAGTGTGGTGGCTGGGGCCTGGCTCTTTCTGCAGCCTCCGAGGCAAGGACCTCCTGCCAGCTGAGTGCGTTCCTCAGACTCCCGGGAAATCTGTGTGTGGTGGGGAGGGTGGGGGAGAGTACGGTCGTGGAAGACGGCCCATCTCCACCACCAAGCGTACAGCTCAGTGGCGGCCAGTCCCCGAGTCCCGCAGCCAGCCCCAGCCTCCCCCGCCAGCCCTCTCTTCACCCTCCCGACGAAGCTCTGTCCCGGTCCCCGCATCCACCCTCTGTCTCTGGGACTGTGACGGCTCCTGGCACCTCACGACGGCAGCGGCACACACTCCTGGTCCTTCAGTGCTGGCTCTCTCCCTCGGCATCAGGCCTCTGGGGCCCCTGCACGCAGGAGCAGGTGCCGGCCCGTCGCTCCTCTCGAGGCTGCGGGACACTCATCCCTTCACCCCTTCATCCGTGCTGGGCGCTCGGTCCCTGCCCCCGTGGCTGCCGTGACCCACGCTGCTGTGAACACGGGTGCAGACACCTGTTGGAGGCCCTGCTCCTGGCCTTGGGGGTGCGCGCCCACAGGTGGGGTCACGTGATCATCTGGTGATTCTCTGTTCAGTTCCTGAGGGTCCACACTGGTGTCCCCACATTCTGGCCAGGCACGCTGGATTCCCAGCCCCTGTCGTGTCCACGTGGGGACGTCGCTCCCCACAGGGCCAGGAGTGGGCCATGTGGGAGGCCCACCCCACCCTTTTTCAAAGTGGTTCCTGCCCTGCCACTTGCCCGCGGGCCCAGGACCACGCCTGCTAGGTGCGACTTCTCCCTCCCCAGGTCATCTCCCTGCGGCAGCTCCTGCGCCAGCTGGGCCGGCCCTTCAAGGAGTGCGAGCTCTGGGCTCTGTCGCACGCGTGTCTCACTGCTCTGCGCGCTCACCACGAGCACCCAGGTGCTGGTTTGTCCTGCGGGTCCGTGCTCAGCCTGCCCCCCATCCCGTGCATCCCAGGGCATCACGTGGCCTCAGTCAAGCACATGTGGGCCCCGGGGACCGCCTAGGGCCAGGTGGCTGTGAGCCCACAGGGTCCTGGAGGTGTTGGCTCTGGTCTTAGGACCAAAAGGGTCTGGGGGCCGCAGGGGGCAAGTGCATGGAAGGTGGGCCTTGAGACCGACGACCCTGCTGTAGAGTGGGAGTTGTATGGGTGGCGCACAGCCCCTCAGCAGGCGCCATTGTCCCCAAGGAGGCAGAAGTGGCCGGGGGAGGGGGGATTTCAGACACTGCCCTGGTTTGCAGCCTGCTGGACAGTGTGACAGGCCCACGACCCATAGGCCCTTTGGGGCGCAGCCTCCTCTGGGACCCCTCAGAGGGGCAGCACCCGGGGCTGGGCTGTGACCCTCCATGCCCCGACTTCTTCCTTCCTCTCCATTTCCAGCTTGATGTGCGAGGAGCGGCCCTGAGGCAGCTCCGGTGGCAGGAGGGGTGTTGCAGAGGACCCCCGTGCCCCGTCCACCGGGCAGTGTGCTGGGGCCTCTGAGAAGAAGCAGTGCACCAGCCCCGGCCCCTGGGCTCTCTGGGGTGGGGGGCGGCGCAGAGGGAGCCCCCCCCCGCCTGCCTCTGCGGGGTTCCTGGGAGAGCAGTGTTCCCACGTGAGCCACCCTGACCCTCACCGTCTCTTGCAGCCTGCCTGTGCCTGGACTCCGTGCTGGTGGCCGAGGACGGGGCCGTGCTCTTCAGCCCACCCCCCGCCAACGGTGTGTACCGGGGTCGCCCTCAGGAGCTGTGCTCTGCCGCGGACACCCAAGCCTGGAAAGAGAACTCTGAACTGGGGCTTTTCTCTCTTAGGCACTTACGACTCGTTCTTTCTGGCTCCTGAGGTTGCAGAGCAAGAACTGGTGACTGAGAAGGCAAGCGGGCGCCCCCTGTCCCTCCCTACACCCACAGCACCCATGGTACCCCCTTCTGCCCAGAGCCGGGGGTGGGGGAGGAGGCGTGGGCCCAGCACAGGGCCCAGGAGAGGCAGGGCCCTCCCGCAGTGCAGCGGTCACCTCCAGAGCCTGGCCCTCCTGGCCAGGGTGGCCTCCACCTAGCCAGTGCCTCCCCAGGGGTGACAGGCGCACGGCTCTGGGAGCGTCACCCCAAGAAGGGTGGGACTTGGGCAGGGACCGTTCGGGCCAAACGTGCTGGTTGAGAGAGCCAAGGGCTGAACGGTCAGCAGTGTTCACGAGGCACTTGCTACACAGACCCATTATCCAAAATTAAACTGCGAACTTGGGGGCACCTAGCTACCTCAGTCAGTGCAGCGTGCAACTCTTGATCTCAGGGTCATGAGTTCAAGCCCCACACTGGGCATAGAGCTTACTTTAAACAATAATACTAAAATAAAAAATCAAATTGTACAAACTAAAAGTTAGGTAAATTATATTAGAAACGGTGGTGGAACCCCGCCTCCCGCCCCGCCCAGTGCGTCTAGAAACCCGTCCCTGAAACAAGAATGACAAGTCTGAAGGGCAGAGAGACAAAGGCAGCCTGGCGGCGCCCCAGGCCCGAGGGAGGCACAGTGGTGAGGGCCCTGCTCCCTCTCTCTGCCCCATACATGGGGACAGAAGCCACACTCTCAAGCCCGAGGCCGTGGCTAGGGAAGGGGTGGACCCGCGCATGCCGGCAAAGACCCCAACCAGGTGGTGCCAGGGAAGGCCGAGGGTCCCCACCGGCCTGTAATGGCCCCTGCCCTGAAGCCAGTGGAGACCATGTGGTCACCATGGGGTCACATCCCCCACCCCTGGCAGAAGCAAACGCCCCTCCCAGCCAGGTGTTGTGAGAGGAAGCCTTGTGGAGAGCTGGCACTCTGACCGTCACCAGCAGCAGCGAGGCCAGCCCTGCCTCGTGCTGGGAAAGGAGGCAGGTGAGGCGCCGGAAGGATGCACTCTTCCCGCTCCCAGCCAGAGGCGCATCACTCGAGGCCCCGTGGAGATCTGGTCTCCCACCCCCCATGCGGCAGTGAGGAGGAGCCCTCGGCTCAGGTGTCTGGACCCTGAGCTCTGCCACCACCTGGCAGTAATGAGACGGTGCCCACTTTCCAACAGTGCTGTCAGAGAAAGCCAGGTAGAAGGTCACAACATGAAAATGTCCAGGTTTCCCAAAAAACCACTTCCCATACCAAGAACCAGGGAGACTTCAAACCGAATGAAAAGATCAACAGATGCCAGCATTGACGCTGTGGGACACAGCCATAGCGCGGCTAAGAGGGAAATTCGTAGCACTGAGGCACATGCGTGGGAAAAGAGGTAAAAGTTCAAGTCTGTAGTCTAAGCTACCCCTCGGGGACCTACAAAACGAAGAAGCAACATAGACCCAAAGCAGAAGGACAGAAGCCATGAAGACTAGAGCCGAAGTCAACAAAAACGGGGAACAGCAGAGGAAACCAGTGAAGAGCTGGTTCTTAGAAAAGACCAATAAAAGTTTGAAACTTCCAGCAAAACGGACAAAGCCAAAAAAAAAAGGGGGGGGAGAAAAGAAGAGGAAGGAGAGAAAGACACGAATCGCCGTCGCCAGGAATGACACAGGGGATGCCCACAAACCGTTCAGACGTCGAAAGAACAATGGCGGGCTGCAGACGACTCTACACACATGAATCTGACAACTTTGGTGAAATGGACCAATTCCTCGGGAAGCATAAACTGCCACAACTCCCCCAATGCGAAACAGATCTCTGAACAGCCCTGACTGTTGAGGAAACGGAATTTGTAATTTTAACAAAAGTAAATCTCTTGGTCCAGAATTTCGCTGGAGAATTCTACTCAACACTTAAAGAAAAATTAATATCCCTTCTACACCATCTTGTCCAGAAGACAGAGAACACTTCCCTGTCTGTTTTATTAAGCC
>NC_081560.1:191588530-191598588 GCF_022355385.1 Mustela nigripes
CCGATGGTGGGCTGGATCCCAGGACCCTGAAATCATGACCCAAGCCAAAGGCAGAGCCTCAACCTACTGAGCTACTCAGGCGTCCCACCAAATTAATTTAAAAACCAATCCACTTTAAAAGTGGGCAAAAGGCCTGCAGAGCCCCTCACCAACGACGTCATACGGCAAACGAGCATGAAAGCTGCCCGACGGCATGGGGCACTCAGGAATCGCCCACTAAAACAAGGAGACAGCACTCCACGTCCATGAACGCGGCTGGCACCCCAAATGCTGCCCACACCAGAGGCCGGCGAGGATGCGGAACAGGAGCCCCCGGGCACCGCCGCTGAGCATGGGAAAGGACGCGGCCCTTCTGGCAGTTTCGTCAGAAAGTAAACACGTACCTGCCTTAAAGCCCAGGAGCCACATCCCCAGGCATCCATCCCGGGGAAACCGTGTCCCCAGGCACCCGTCCCAGGGGAACCGTGTTCAGAACAGCCCCAAACGGGACACAGCCCAGATGCGTGAGTGGTTAAGCACGCTGGGTCCGTTCGCACCGCGGAACGCCGCTGAGCAGTAAAAGGAGCAAAGCGTTGACCGGCGGTGACCTGGGTGCATCTCCATTGGGTTATGCCGACAGCAAGACGCCAACCCTGAAGGTCCCAGACCGCATAGTTCCATGTATGAGAAACGGCACGACCCTAGAAACGGACAACAGGTCCGTGGTTGCCAGAGACAGAGAACACATGTTGGGGCCCCCGGACCCCTCCTGACGACCGGATGCTCTGGATCGTGGCGATGCCTGTCACCCGGGCGGGGCCGCTGCCCTGCAGTTTGGCAAGATGTCACCTCTGTGGGGACCTGGGCCCAGGACACACGGACCTCTGTCTCACTGCTTACAACAGTGCGTGAATCTATAATGACCTCAAAATAAAGGGTTGAATGTTCTCAGAAGGTCAGTAACCATCTAGAGCCGATAATTCCCTCTCGTGGGACTTCCCTGCACAGGGAGCTCCTGGCCGTGGGAGGCCCCCACCCCGGGCGCCCGCACCACCCTGGCTGCCCGGCGACAGCCTGCGGAGCGTCCAGCCGCAGAGACAGGTGTGTGTGGCCACCAGCGCCGGCTTGCAGTTCTGTCCACTGTGCCAACCTGACAAAGTGACAGAGGAAGTGTTCGCGGTGTGACGGAATGCACAGGTGTGTCGCATCCACAGAGCCGAGCCTCCCGCTGCCCCGCTCACCGGGCCCTCCGCGCTGCGCCTCCATCGGGCCGTGGAGTTCAATGACACCGGCCAGCGTGTGGCAGTAACTTCTGGGCACAACAGCATCTGCCTGTCTGTCGCAGGCGGATTTCGGATCCAAGAGCTGAGAAGAATCCGAGACGCTCCCTGGTCTCTCCTGGGGGGGTGACACCTTCCCTTGCTCTGGAGCCGCGTGCCCATCCTTCCCCCGGACGTGAACAGCTGGGAGGCCTAGAGGCGGCCGGTCTTGTTCAGAGCCTGCGGTCTACCACTGAGCAACGCCCCACAGGTTCGGGGGACCCCAGCCTCAGACCCCCGAGCTGCGACCTCCACCTGCCTGAGGACTGTGAGAGCGGTCAGGTCCCATCGAGGCCTCACATGTCAGTGTAAAGACCCGCGGGTGTTTGGTAAACATGCAGGTCCCCAGGTCAGGCCCCTGTGGGATCTGACTCGGGGTCTTGCCAGGGCCTCCAGGCTCCAAGCAGGTGCACAGGGGGAGGGTCTCCCAGGGCTGCTGTCCCGCTTGTGCACCCCTGGGGAGCACAGAAGAAGGAGGGGCCACTGAGCAGGGCTGGGCTTTTCTCCACCCAGGCCTCCGTGTACGCCGTAGCTGCGGTCCTGTGGACGGCGGCCAAGTTCAGCGTCCCCCAAAACCACAAGCTGGCCCTGCCACGCAGGCTGAAGACCTTCCTCTTGGACATGGCCAGGTGCAGTGCCCAGGAGCGGCCACACACAGCAGAGGCCATCAAGGTAAGCCCACTGTAGCTGGGACCCCCACTCACCGTCCAGGGCTCAGGTGATGACCAAGCAGCCAGGTTCCTGTTTTCAGGAAAAGTGGACATTGGACAGGGTGGGCCACGGGCTTCATTTGTGGACAGGTGGTGGACAGGTGGTGGACAGTGTCTGCTGCCCGTGACCCTGGCAAGCCCCTCCCAGACCAGCCGGTTGCCTCCAGTGTGTTCGCCCGGCCGGAGTGGGCAGGGGGTGTCCTGGGACCAGCCTGACCCGTGTCCCTCTGCCAGCAGGGAGCAGAGTCCCCCCGGCCACCCCACTTCCCTCGTGTCCCCTGAGGGTCCTCTCAGCCTCCCCTTCCTTCACCCTCCCAAGCCTGCCCCATCTGCCAAGAGCTGGACAAGTACGGGGGGTCCCGTGAGTGTTTCCGTGACCAAGAGGCCACCGGAAGGCCACCCCCGGGGGAGAAGCTCCTTGCGGTCTTCTCTGCCCCTGACGCTCTGGGCCTCTCTGGCCTGCCCGGCCAAGGAAGGATGAGGTCTCGTGCCACGGAGAAGCCAGCAGATGGCAGCTACAATGCTGGGACAGTTCACTCAGTAGCTACAGGTGGATGGACGGATGGATGGACGGACAGATGGACGGCAGGGGAAGGCGCTTCACTCCACTCCAGATCTGCACGGAGGCAGCCAGGCGTGTTCAGGGAGGATGAGGGGCTGGGGGTGGCAGCAGCCGTGTCCGCCATCCCCAGACCCTGGGAGCCAGGCCCAGCCTTCCTGAGGATCGACGTTCTGAGTATCAGGTTCAGGTCCTGGGCTGTGAGGGACATAGACGCCTCTAGGACGGGGAAGAGTTCGCAGTCGGGACCTTTGGCAATAAACGCTCTGGGGGGATTAGATCACAGCGTCTGCCCAGCGTTGGCTGAGCAAACTGAGCTTTTCCAGACAGGAACCCTGGGGGCTCTGGGCCCCCCAAGCCGTGCTAGGCTGGGCAGTCTCCGTGCAGAGCCTGGATGGGGACGTTCTCTGCCGAGTGTTCTGTGGTTCTTGCCAGCGGTTAGGAAATGAGATGGGGCGGGTGGCGGGGGAGGCTTAAACGGCAGCTTAAGGAAAGAATCTTTATCTTCACGTTCAGGACCGTCCATAACCCAAATGAGAAATACAGATTCTCAGCAGTGACATTCTGCCCCCAAATACCAGAAGGTCTGAGCTGGCAGAGACTCAGTTCCCAGGGGTCAGCTCCATGCTCCGGCACCAGTCCTCACCCCAGAGCCGTCCAGGGCCCACGTGCACCAAGGGTGGGCCTCAAACCTGCCTCCGCCCAGGCACAGGCTCTGGGGCCCACCCACAGTCACCCTGCAGACCCCCACTGGCCTGTTGTCAAGGTCACAGAGGACTTGGGCTTGTCTGGGTTGCAGTGGGGGGTTGCTGTCCTGTCTGTGCATGTGGGAGCTGACTCGCTATGGGTCTTAACGTCTCCCTTCCTCAGCACTCTTAGAGGGGCCAGCTGGAAAAGGTCATGTTCCCTCGTGCCCCTCGTGTCCAGCACTGGGGTAGCCCCCTCTCCCGGAGCCTGCCCCTCGCCCCTCACCCCTCCCTGCGGATGGCTGTCAGCGGGGCAGCGGTCCCAGGAAGGGCTGTGGCCCTTTCTGTTGGGTCTTTATTCCTTCCACACGGGGCTGCTGGATTTCCCCCCAGGCTGCCGGAGGCTGGGCCTGCTCAACTCTCCCCAAGGGGGCCCCCGTGGAGTCCCCCTGTACAGGAAGCCCACAGGCCGCCATGCGCTCTCTGAGGGCCCCTCTGCGCTTGGAGGGACATGGGGCCGCCACCCGGCCTGCGGCGTCTCAGAGCGCCTGTTCACGGGCTCATCCCTCCTACAGACATGCAGCACCTACCTCCGTCAGCGAGGCATGGACAGCAGGAGGATTCTAGCCCACCTGAGGGCGTCCACCCACAAGGCTGGACGGGGACTTCCAGAGCAGGTGAAGACCCCTCAGTCTGCGCCCCAGGGAGATGAAAGTCCTTGCATTTTGCTGTTTGCTGTCCCTGTGGAGGGAGCTGAGGTGGTAGCTTCTCCTCCGCTCTCAGGGCGGCTCCTGGGGCGGCCCCATGCCCTGCCCTCTCTGCGGCCGTGGGGGGCGGGGGGCGTGTCCTGCAGGACGACCCTCAGGTGGCCGGCACACTTGGTCAATGTGCCTGCAGCCTCCTGAGCTGACCGGGCGGGGCCCTTGGAGGGCAGAGAGGCCACCCTGAGAAGCCCGGGGTCCCTGTCGGCGCCGAAGTCTTCCCAGGCCCTAGAAACCGACCGAAACCTTGTCGAACTGCGAAACGGTATCCCCAGAGCCCAGCAGTGGGAGTCAGTGTGGGCTGTGGGCCCCACTGAAGGGTCAGAGAGCACCCAGCGTCTAGTCCGCACCCGCGGGCCCTGCTGTCACCTTGACTGGGACCATCCGTGGCCTTCTGCCTCAGGCTGACCAGGAGGAAGAGACCATCAGCCTCCAGAACGCGCTCTCCGTGGGCAAGCTGAGCCCCAGCATGACTCCTGCCTCTGGGCCCAGCTCAGGTGGGTCACCAGGGCCCACCTCGCCTGCCCCCGATGCCACGGCCGCCCCCGCAGCTGACCCCAGCCCTGAGAGGACACCCACAGGCAGGCACCCCTGGGCCCCAGAGCATCACGGCAGTCACGCCGTTTACTCACACCCTCTGTCTCCACGGCCCAGTCATTCTGCCGCGTCGCCAGCCCCCAGAGCAGGCCGTGCGGCCGGACATCCCTCACTCTCTCCCCATGTCCACGCACACACCCTGCCGACCGCTTCCTGTCCGGGCTGGGTGGTGACCCCAGCCTGCAGCAGGAGGAAGACCCCCTCGTCCTGTCTGTGGCCCCCGCCCTCCACCACCCGGCCCCTCCCCCGGCTCCTTCACCCTTGACTCTGGAGGTCGCCATGGGGTGGGGAGGAGCCGCCACAGCTTTGGGGCGTCTGCACTGCCCGCTCTCAGGCAGGGTTTGTCCCCAGGCTTTGTTGGGGTCAGCCGCGACCCCAGGCTGGTGGCCGTGCAGGGGCCTGTGCCCACGCAGCCCCCCGGCACTGAAGGGGCCACATTGCTGCCGGCCGCCTTCACCGCCGCAGCCACACACTTCAGGCCCATCGTGCTGGCCCCAGATGCAGAGGACGCCAGGTGAGCACCCGACCCTGGGGCTGGTGGGGTCCCTGAGCCCACCCCGAGTGCTCTCTCCTTCTCTCTGTGCTCTCAGGGACAGGGAGGACGATGGCCGGCAGGCTCCCGAGGCCCCTGGAGCTGCCAGCTGGACGATGCCTGACCAGCCGGCACCAGGTGCCGGACCCCAGGGAGCGGCCCCGGAGCCTCCCAGAGAGTCCACGCCGAGAGACAAGGCCCAGGGCATCCCCTGCGTCCCAGCCCCGGGCCCAGACGGGGCGTCACCAGTGATGCCCGAGTCTTCTGCTGATGTCCGACTCCTGAAGGCACAGGCGCTCCCCACGGAGGAGGGGTCCAGTGTGACCCGCCGTGACCCGAGTCACCCAGCCAAGCCACCCAGGAGCAAGGCCACTAAGGGCCCAGGCCAGGAGCCTGAGGGTCGGTCCTCGGCTCCATGGGACCCGTCCCTGGCCAAGGCGAGTCCAGACAGCCCCAAAGGCACCTCTGTCCCAGAGCAGGATGACCAGGCCACAGACAGTCACCCCGAGCGGCCCCTGCCAGCAGACCGCAAGCTTGGTGTGCCCAGTGTGGACGCCTCGCCCCTCCCGAAGAGGACGGCCTGCCCGTCGCTGCAGGAGGCCACACGCCTCATCCAGGAGGAGTTCGCCTTTGACGGCTACTTGGACAACGGACTAGAAGCACTGATCATGGGTATCGTGGCAGAGGGCCCCCTGGGTTCTCCAGACAAGCCCCAGGACCAGGGAGAGGCCGTGGGGGGACACAGTGCCCTGGGGGAGGGCCAGTGTGTAGGGGAACTGGGGCCCCCACGCGTCCGTCTGCATGAAGAGTTCGGGGGCCAGAGCCGCGCCCGGGCGTGGGTCCAGCAGCAGAGCCTCGGGCAGGAAGAGGGTCTCAGAGCCCAGCTCCCCCGCCCGGGCGTCTCCCCGAGCTGTGCGGCGAGCAGGAACCCGGAGGGGATGCTCCCCCATCGTGACTGGACGCTGCCGTTTTGCAAACCAGGTGAATACATTTACGCCTTGAAAGACCTCACCTATGCCACTTTCTGCGGGGCCATATCGGAGAAGTTCTGTGACCTCTACTGGGGGGAGAAGTTGCTGCAGAGTCTTTTCAAAGTGGTGAACGGGAGGACGTCCCCCTCCAAGAAGTGAGTCCCCCTCCCCAGGCCCCAGGCTTCCCCCACCCTGGGGTCCCCTGCCAGGCAGGATGGCCCTGGTTCTGCCTCCTCTGGCCCACCGCTGTTTTCCCCACGTGCTCCTGTCCCCTAAAGTCCAGCGCCCCTGGCTGGCCGGCCACGCGGGTCCCTCCCGCTTGTCCTGAAGCCCACCCTAGCCCCCAGCTTTCCCTCTGGGCACCGGGCTCCTTCGGGCAAGAGGAGAGGACTGTGGGCTCACGGGGCGGGAAGCACATTCCTGCTCGGGTACCGGCTTGAGGAGGCCAAGCGACCAGGAGCCCAGAGGGCAGGAGGCCCCCCAGGGAACAGCATCTGCCCCCAACCCCCATCCAGCGGGCACTGCATGCCAGCCGCAAAGGGGGTGATGGCCACCGGAGGACCCGCCCCTTCACAGACTGGGCCCCATGCTCCTCTGCCGTGGACTGTGGACAGCCGTGTGGGTGGAGGTGGCCCTGAGGGCTGGGACCATGCCTGGACCCCAGTGCTGTGACACCCCATCCCTGAGCTCCAGGCACACCCACAGCCCCGTCTGCCTCCAGGGGCCCCACCAGGCGGGTAGGCAAGGGTCCCTTCACATTTACCGTGGTTGCTGCGGGGGCACTTGCCGCACTCCCTGCCCGGGCAAACGGGTCAACAGAGCGCCCAGATGGCTGCCGCCCACACTGTGCTCTTGGGCGGGGAGAAGGGCCTTGCAGGGACCTCCCGAAACGAATGTCCAGAATACCCTGTGCCCGTTATTAGGCCCCCATAACCGCTGCGGAAAGAGAGGCCCTGTGCCGTCCTGTGGCCGGGGGTCACGTTGTCCTCAGGAAGCTTGCATGGGACGGGGAACGTCCCTGTCAAACGGTGTGCGTCCAGGGTGCTGGCACGGGGTCACGGGCAGGCCCGCACCTCAGCCTCAGCAGGGTTCCCCTCATCCACCTAAAGCTTCCTACGGGAAGGCAGAGCAGGGAAGGCACTGTGCTGTGGGGAGGGGGCGGGGGGCCACGGGGGGCCTGCGACGTCCTTCCTTCTGATGACAGTGCTTCAGAGGAGGCTGGGGCAGAGCCTGAGGGCAGCGCAGCCGGCACTCCAAGTGGCTGCTCGCTGTCCAGCAAGAGGCCATCGCTGCACAGAACAGGTAAGAGACACGGGCCCGAACGCAAGAACTCTTCTCTTTCAAGAGAGGCTCCCCTTGTCCCAACTCTGCCGCACGCACACCCAGGAAGTCTGAGAGCAAAGGGACTGTGCTCAGGGAGCCCCTCAAGCCCCTCTGCCCGTCTCCGCACAAGCAGTCCACCAGCCCTGGGGTGTCCTCTCCAGACTCCGGCCCCACGGGATGACCTGTGTTTGGGAGGGGACCCGAGGGACCTTCCTGGGAAGCGGGACCACCGCCCTGAATCCGAAGGACCCTGCTGGCCCCTAGAGCAACAGAGGGGCACCCGGCCGTCTCGAGGGGTCTCCTGTCCCCGACTCAGCACGGGCGGCCTCTCTGTAAACAATGAGGGACGGACTCTGCCACACGAGCTAGTGTCGAGTGGACCCTCCTCTCCTGCGCAGGGAAGGAGACACCGGCCATGGCGCGTGGCAGCCGAGCTCCCGGCCCGTCCCCGTCGATGTCCGATGTGGATGCAGACGAGCTCTCGCGGGGCAACTTTGAGGTGGGATTCCGGCCTCAGAAGTCAGTCAAAGGGGAGCGGGAACAGCAGCCGGAGGCCGGAGAGCACAGGCAGCAGGGTGGGGGCCCGAGCCCCGAGGCAGTGGCCCGGCTGGCCCGGCCCAAGGAGGGGGGCCTGGCCGCGCACCCGGGCCCGGCAGAGCTCCAGAGCTGCAGCCCCGGCTGGTGCAGCGCCTTCTACGAGGCCGACTGCTTCGGCGCCGACGTCTACAGCTACGTGAAGGAGCTGGCGAGGCAGAAGGCAGGCGGGGCCCCCGACGCGGACGCCCAGAGCCTGGTGAGTCCCGGGCGGCTGCCCGCTACTCGTGCTGCCAGGGAAGGGGGTGCTGTGGCCGCAGAGGCACCCTGGGCAGGGAGTCCGCGTCGCAGCAGCGGGAGCTCCCAGTCACTCTGGCGGTGGTGGGGGGGCACAGAATCCCACCCCCCCGCCGTGACCCCGGCACTCGTCTGGGCGCTCTTCCTGTGCGTCTCCCCGGGCACTGCGGTGCTCGTCTGTGTGTGTCCTCCACATCAGGGATAGGACGTGGCCTTTCTCTCTCTTAGCTGGGCACACGGGTGGCCGTGACAGGTGCAGGAGGTCACCTTGTACCATCACAGCTGGCCGCGGGCCATGTCTCTGGAGGGGGCAGGGAGGCCAAGGCCCTCGTCCCAGGCGGCCTCCTGTTCCTCAGGCAGCAGCACTGAGACAAGAAGTCTCATTGCCCATGGCTGTCGGTTCAGGCTGGACCTGGAGTGCGTCTGGCCTGGGCTTCTCTGGGGGGCCGCGTCCCTCCTGCACCAGCCAGCCAGGGCAGTCTGCGTGTCTCCCCGCTCAGCAAGTTTGAGGTTGGCCAAGCCAAGGCCCTAGGTGAGGGTCGTGCACAGAACTCTGGACTTCTGGTCACTGCGCCCGCCACTGGGCACCTGCCTCCCATACCCAGTGGCTCTGACCAGGGCTGCAGGCCCCACTCCCAAGTGACCTAGAGCCCGTGGACCTGGGACCTGGGCTGCAGCCTTCCCCTGTGACCAGCAGCTCCCACCTAGGCCTTATCACACAAGGCCTGACCTTCCAGGATAGCAGGCAGGAAGGACCCCCTCGGCTCACGCGCTCTGCTCCCGGCGCCTCTGCTTGGCCTGTGCGATGCACTTCCTCCGGCCTCCAAGGCTCCGAGCGAAGCCGCAGGAGCACCATGTCTCCCTGGCCCTGACCTGCCCCCATCTGGACCTTCCCAGGGGCTCCCCCTTGTTCTCCTGCTACTGCCTGAACGTCGCGCTTCTGCTCAGTTGCACGCGGGACGGAGAGCAGGGCCCTGTCCCCGGCCTGCACACGTGACGGTGGGGCCATGCCCTATGGCCTCAGCCTGCTCCTCTGAGCTTTGTGCTGTGGTCCCCCGCAGGAGCCATCGCGGGTGCCGGACTTCAGGGCCTGGTGGGGGCCTCCCTGGGGGCCCTGGCACAGAGGGTGGCCCCCACGTAGGGCGTCGGGGCAGGGAGCACAGAGTCCGGCCACACGGCAGCTCCGTGCCACTGCGGCAGAGTCCGGGGCTCCCAGCCCCTGGCCGTCTCGTCACCTGCCCTCAGGGGCCTGCGGACCTCACCCCCACTTCCTTGCCTGTGACAGGGATTTCCACACAGTGACGCTTGCCCGGGGCTGCCGGAGGTTCCTGTCCCAGCAGCACAGGCTTTCCACTTGCGACAGCCGTACCCACAAGTGGGAAACGAACAGACTACCAGAGGCAGAAAGCCACATCAGCGGCCCCTCGTGGGACCAGCTACCACTGTGAGAGGGGCCCGTGGACAGTGAGTGCCGTCCCGTGGCTTCCGAGGGGGAGAGTCACGGAGCACGCACCGTGCGTTTCCTGGCTGTGCTGGCCGAGGGCCTGCAGGTCTGACAGCCTCTGGCTCCAGGCCCGTCCTCCAGTCAAAGGGACCAGGGCTCCTGGGAGTGAGGAAATGGTTAGGAACCCATGACGGGGGCATGTTGGAGGTCAGAGGAACCAGTGGAGGGGCCACCAGCAGCCCAAGTCAGAGCAGCCAGAGAAGCAACACTGAACCAGCTTCTAACTCAGAGTGTACGTCATGCACACGTCCACACTGCCACGGAGCTTCTAACTCGGAGTGTGCCC
>NC_081560.1:191598598-191653599 GCF_022355385.1 Mustela nigripes
CATGCACACGTCCACACTGCCGCGGAGCTTCTAACTCAGAGTGTGCCCCATGCACACGTCCACACTGCCGCGGAGCTTCTAACTCAGAGTGTGCCCCATGCACACGTCCACACTGCCACGGAGCTGAAAGGAGCAGCAGCTCAATGATGGGTTTTCAGGAAATAGAAAATCCCACCTACAATTCACACAGACTCTCAAGGGACCTCCAAGAGCCAAACAGTCCTGGAAAAGAAGAGCAGAAGTGACGACTCACTCTTCTGATTCCAAACCTGCTGCAGAGCTGCCGTCGCCGACGCAGTGTGGCCCGGCACGAGGGCGGACGGACAGACCCGCAGGACAGATTGGAGAGGCCAGAAACAAGCCCGCGGGAGATGGGTTTTGACCAACCGCCAGACCAGCCAGCGGGCAGAGGACGGCCTTCGCGACACGCGGCGCTGGGAAAACGGCGTGACCTGCGAAAGGGCCTGTATGTGCGCCACTTCCAGAAGTTAACTGAGCCGTCAGAGACCTGAACGTTGGAGCTAAATTATAAATTATTTCTTCACAGCACTGGACACGGAAACGACTTCTCGGATACGATACCAAAAGCACAGGCAACAGAAGTGAAAATAGAGAAACTGCGCTCGATTGAAACGTGGTGCGTCCAAGGATGCCCCCCGCAGAGGGGACGGGCACACCAAGAGCAGCCGGGAACACCCACAGACGCCTCTGAGAAAGGCGAAATGTCCAGAATGTCCAGGGAACACGGCAGCAGCCTCGCAGGGCCCCCGCCTAGCCAGGGCTGATGGACCCGCGTAGACGTATCCCCCGAGGACCGACACAAGTAGCTGAAAGTAGTCCCACTTCACTGGTCACTGTGGAAAACTAAACCGCAACGAGACGCCCCCTCACACCCAGTAGGACGGCTCCCACCAAAATTTGAAAAAGAAAGAAAAGACCGTGTTGGCGAGTCGCGGAGAAACGGGAGCCCTGTGCACGGCTGGTGGGAAGGGGGACCGGCGCGGCCACTCCGGAGTTGCCTCCAAAAAGTAAGCGTGGCCGCACTGCGTAAGCCGGCAAGTCCAGCTCTGCGTGTCCACCCCGGAGAGCCGGAGGAGGCCTCCGGGAGCCCCCTGTGCCGCGCCCACGGCCGCCCCAAGATGGGAGCAGACGGCCGGAGACGGAGCTGGGGAGTGCGTTTGCGGGGGACCGGCCAGCACCCGGCCCACGAGGAGGAGCCCCGAGGCCTGCTGAGTGACAGCCAGACCCGGAGGGACCAGCACCGTGTGCCGCCAATCTCATGGGGTCCCCGGGGTGGCCACGTGCGCAGAGACCGCGCGGGGGCGGGGATGGGGCCTTCGTGGGGACAGAGCCTCAGCCGTGGATGCCGGACGTGGAGGGCGTCCCGCAGGGTGAATGTACTTCAAGCCACTCAGCGGCGTGACAAGAAATGTTACCGTCGGGAATTTCATGTTGTACATATTTTGTCGCAAAGGAGTTTATCCAAATAAAACCTTGAGAACAGTTGAGAGCGGGACACGGAGGTGGCGCCGTCGGTGCAGCGTCCGACGCTCGGTCCCAGCCGGGGTCGCGTCTCAGGGTCGCCAGGACGAGCCCCACCACAGGCTCCGCGCTCCGCAGCGAGTCTGCTTGGGACTCTCGCTCCCTGCGCGTTCTCTCCCTCGAGTAAATAAATAACTCTCTGACCCGATGCCGGCGGATGTCCTTCTAGTTGAATGGCGGTGAACGGAGAAGGCGAGGCGGGGTCCCCGCGCGGGCTCCTTTGCCCCAGTCCCTGCACACGGCCCGCCACCAGCTCGCCGCTCTGACCTCAGCTGAACCCAGAGCCCCGCTGACCTGGGCACAGGGAGGCCAGGTGGGGTGCTCACGCCCCTGTCACAGAGGACAGGGCCCTTCCCGGGGCAGCTCGCTGTGTCCACACCGCCTTCCCCAGCAGCTTAATCCCAGCAGTTGGGGGGGGCATGCTAAGGGTCCAGGTGTGTCCTCCAATGTCATAGGTCATCCTCTGACTTCACAGGTCATGCCTGCTGACTACAGCCACATCTTTGGGGTGGGCGGCAATGGACAGACAGCCCGGTTTCCAGCCCCTCGTGTTCAGTGCCACAGGGAGAGGCTCTCGTGCGTGCGAGAGCCCGGTGTAGGCTGACGGGGCCCTTCGCTGCATCCCGCGCTCTCCTCAGGGCGCTGGCCCTTTGCAGGGAGCCGCACTCACGAGCGACACCAGTCACCCCTGCACCACACTCAGATTGTTCTTGAAGGTGGGCTCAGAGACCAGCTCAGGCCAGGCGTGTGCTGGCGGCCAGCACCGCTCTAACCCAGACCGTGGCCTTGTGGTTGGGACGAGGTGTCCTGGGCCTCCCACCTCGGAAACTGGCTCGGCCCCACAGTCACCATGTGGTGGCACCGGCGAGGCGTCAGGAGGAGGGAGGCAGTTTGAGGGACACTGTGGAGTGGCCCGGAGTGACCTGGTTCTCCTTTTCGTTCCTGCCCACCTGGGGAAGACGTCTCTCCTGGAACCAGAATGCAGACAGGTGAGTTCCCGCGCGCTCGTCTGCGTCGTGGCGGGCTGGCTGCAGCCGCAGGTTCGCGCTTCTCTTTGAGAACCCGCTGCTTCTGCTTCAAATCGTGAGCCTCGGGCTAACTCGCCGGTGGAACCGCCCTCAGACCCACTGTCGCTTCCCTCCCCAAACCGAGGGAGTGCGAAGCAGGCCCCGGCGCTGGGGAGGGCAGAGCTGCTGGGGGGTGCGGTGTCCGTCCCCGAGCGTGCGCCGAGGTGCCCCTGCCCTGAGGGCCGGCTGGGTGCCCGCGTCTCCGCGCGCCCACGCCACAGGCCCCCCTCCCTTGCTCTCAGGATTTAGGTGCTGATTTCTGTTCATCCCTCCTCTCTCTCTGTCTACGAGTTCCGGCTCTCCAGCTCCCTCCGTCCCGCGGGGCGGGCAGCTCTCGGGCCTGGGTCGGTCGAGGGCTGCTCTGTGTGGCTGTTCCTCAGAGCACACGGACACTGACTCCTCCTAATTCTACGGGGAAAGGCGCTTGTTGGGTGAGGCCGTGGGGAAACACCTCAACGCAAATGACCCTGAACGTTTTCCTTAGACCTCGCCAGTCCGCGTCCACTGGGGTCGGGTTTGCTGGGCTCCTGCGAGGAATGGCCGTGGGGACGCCCCACTCGAGTGTGTCTTCTCCATCACCCCCTCTTGTGTGGAGTTTAGTTCACATAGATTTAGTTTTAAAGTCAGTCAGAACGGTCCTGGACTCTATGAGCCCTGTTCCAGAAGGAAGCAGGTGCCTCCGATCGGCCCTCTCTGGCGGGAGGGGTCTGGATCAGCATCCGGACCGCGTGTGAGGGGGCGATGGTGCCGGACAGAGCCTTATGCGGAGTCGCTGCAGAAGGGCCCTCGCTGCGGCGGTCCTGAGCTGCACAGAGGGAAAACCCAGGGACAGAGAGCTCAGGGCCGCCCTTCCCCTCTTCAGGCTCTGAGGGAGGTCAGCCAGGGTCAAGCTGTCTTCAGAAAGCCAGGGGCAGAGACACCTGGTGGCTCCATCGGTTAAGCAGCTGCCTTTGGTCATGACCCCAACGTGCTGGGATGGAGCCCCGTGTCCAGCTCTCTGTTCAGTGGGGAGTCTGCTTCTCCCTCTCTCTCTGTGTGCTCTCTCTCTCCAATCAATAAATGAAATCTTTATTTAAAAAAAAAGAAAGGGGGCACCTGGGTGGCTCAGTGGTTAAGCCGCTGCCTTTGGCTCAGGTCATGATCTCAGGGTCTTGGGATCGAGTCCTGCATGGGGCTCTCTGCTCAGCGGGGAGCCTGCTTCCCCCTCTCTCTGCCTGTCTCTCTGCCTGCTTGTGGTCTCTCTCTCTGTGAAATAAATGGATAAAAATATTTTTAAAAAACCAAAAATTTTAAATTTAAAAAAAGAAAGAAAAAAAGAAAGCAAGCCAGGATCACAGAGAAGCACGCAGTGATGGGACGGCAGAGCCCCTGGTCCTCGCGCGAACCAGACCTCCAGGGGACGGAGATGAGTCCGTCTGGAGCACAGCTGTGGGGGCCACTTGCGGGTGCTGCTGCCAGGCTTTGTGGCGTCCCACGGGACTGTCCTCAGGGATGACATGTTGCAGACCTGTGCCACCCACCGGGTAGCCGGCAGCCGTGTGGCCTGCAAGACAGGAGTTGACACTTTCATGTTATTTATTTTATTGTTTTTAAAGATTTTATTTATTTATTTCACATATAGAGATCACAGGTAGGCAGAGAGGCAGACAGAGAGAGAGAGAGGAGGAAGCAGGCTCCCCGCGGAGCAGAGAGTCCGATGTGGGGCTCGATCCCAGGACCCTGAGATCATGACCCGAGCCGAAGGCAGAGGCTTTAATGCACGGAGCCCCCCAGGCGCCCCTCACATGCCCGTGGTTCCCACGTCAGAGGTGAACGCAGGTCCTGCACACGCAATTCTGCCCCATGCACCGGGGGCGCTCATTCTGTCCCCCACGCTGGCAGCCAGCGACTGGGTCCTTGGGCCGACAAGTCGGGGAGGCGGGTTTGGAGCCAGGCTGTGTGATGTCAGACCCACGGGCTCCTCACACAGAGTCCCAGCCGAAAGATGCCTCAGCAGCCGCTCGCCGGCTTCCTCCCCAAGCAGCTGCCTCCTGCGGGGATCTCGCTGTGGTCCAAATCAGCGTTCTGTTTCCATGGAGACAGATGGCCTGCTGTCCCAGGGTGTGACCCCTCCCCCTGCAGCTTGCATGTGGCCCAGCTGGAAGGGCCCAGAGGCCTTGGGAGACCTGAGTTAACCACTGAGGCGCGGAGGAGGTGGTGAATCGGTATTCAGTCTGCAGCGCGTCCCCCAACAGCAGACACAGCCCCTGCCCCACAGCTGCCCGGGGCCTGGTGCTTCCTACCACCTGGTGCGGCCATCGGTGACCTGGCTGTCGGGATAGCAGCACGGGGAAGACGACAGCCACACGAACCACCTTTTCAGTAAAATCACTAGATAGAGGGGATTCAAATATTTAGATAAAAACACCACCTGCATTTTTAATTTCACAACATTGTACAGAAATCAATGCTCCTGACAAAGCCAAATCCCTTGTCGTCAGAGGAGAATGGGGGAAGCTTGTGTGTGTTTGAGCTGATTAGATGCGCCCAAATGAAGACCACTGTGTATTTGGTTTCAGATTAAGGTTCCTGTCAGTGTGGCCGTTTCAGGGTCCTGGGGCCACTGTGAACCCGGTTAGCAGGAAGTTATTTTGGTGGGAGTCTGAGAGATCCCTGGGCCTCTGCCCCTTCCTCTGGTTCCTGGCCCTGGCCAGGTCTCCCTCACTGCGTCCACCCTACACCCCTGTCGTCCTCCTGCAGGTAAAGGCAACCTCACACCCCCAGCTGGAGACCCGCGGTGGCTCAAGGCCCCCTCCCAGGGACGTGCCAGGCTTCCAGCACCCTCTCCGCTCCAGAATCACACCCATGCTCAGCCCTGGGCCCCACAGGGTTGGGGCAGTGAGCCAGGCTACAACTGTCCCCTCCTTCCTGAAGGCAGGAACCATGTCTGGATTCTGGTCATTTCTAACAGTCGCGGCCCGAGCCTGCCCTGCCAGCAAGGCTTCCCTGGTCCCTCTGGGGGAGCGAAGAATCCAGACCGTCCTCACGGGAGGACAGAAACTGCTCCCGCCAAGCTAACTCGTGGACCTTCCTGCGAGATGCACATTCTCCAGGAGGGGCTGGGACCCCTGCTTCTGGGCGCCCCGGCCGTGACACGAGGATGCCCCGCTGGCACCAGCTCTCTGAACTGCCCGCGGGCAGCAGTGGCCACGCGTCCTGGCCGCTGACCCCGGTGCAGCACGGCCGAGGGGCCCGGAGGGAACGGGGGCGGGGGGGGGGGGGGGCCGGGGGGGGGGGGGGGGGGTCAGCCAGAGTCTGGGGCAGGGACTCCGCACCAGCGTCCTTCGGGCTCGACCACGCGCGCCGGACGGCCGGGCCTCGGGTGGGGTCCTCACCCGCGGGGGCCCACGTGCAGGGCGGCGGCAGCCCCGTGGGGGTCCTGCAGGGGCCTCGCGGGGCAGCTGGGGTCCCCGGCCGGTCGGGGGGGACCCGTCGTGGGGGGGACCCGCCCCGCCTCCCAACCAGCCAGAAGCGGTCCTGGACGCCCCGCCCAAGGGCAGCCGCTCGGCGGGGCGGGGCGGGGCGGGGCCTGGGGGCGCGTTTGTAGAGGACGTGGGGGCGCCTGCTGCAAACGAAAGTCCATTGGCCTAAACTGGGGGCTGCAAGAGCAGTAGCTTCTCATTGGCTGGGCCCTGACCGCCTCCCATTGGCTGGGCCGTGAGCGTCTCTCATTGGCTGGGCTGTTGCCGGGGCAGGAGGAAACCGTCCCCGTCCATCCCGGCCGGCTAGAGCCCCAGGTCCCCCTGCAGGGTCCCGCGGGCGCCGCCGAGCGCCCCCCGCCCCCCGCCGCTAGCCTCCTCCCCGCACTGCAGCGAGGTTTCCCTTCCCGTTGGCTGGTCCCCTCGTCCGAACTCACGTCTCCCGGGGCGCACACAGACACCTTTCTGTGGCTGCATGACTGTCCCTGCGAGGTCCCTAGGAACCCTGGTGTCCCCGCGTGGGACGTGTCCCGCGCTCTGGCTCTGTGCGGGCCCCGAGGGGAGGCCGGCTTCCGCGAGCGCGCCAGGCCATCGCGGGCTCTTTCCTGGCCAGGAGCTGGAGCAGCAGCTGCTGATGGAGAAGAGGAACCACCGGAAGACCCTGAAGTTCTACCAGAAGCTCCTGCAGAAGGAGAAGCGCAGTAAAGGTAGCGGCGGCTCCCGGGGGGCTGGGTGTGGGGGCAAGGGCCTGGGGCCCGCTTTGTGGCAACTCTGCCCACCTCCAGGCTCCGAGGTGAAGACCATGCTGTCCAAACTGAGAGGGCAGCTGGAAGAAATGAAGTGCAAAGTGCAGTTCCTGGGACTGGTCAAGAAGTATCTGCAGGCAAGTCTGCCCGAATCCCTGCCCCCCACCCCGGGTCAGTAGCAGGTGACCCAGCACCCTGGCAGCACAGGCCAACCAGATGAAGGCAGCTCGCTTCCCCCCACAACACACAGGTCATGTATGCCGAGCGGTGGGGCCTGGAGCCCTGCGCCCTGCCTGTGATCGTGAACATCTCGGCCGCCCACTGTGACACGCTGGATTTCAGCCCCCTAGACGAGTCCTCATCCCTCATCTTCTACAACGTCAGCAAGCACCCGCGAGGCAGCAAGCAGAGGAAGGCCCGCGTCCTACAGGCCGGCACACCTCTGGGGCTCATGGCATACCTCTACTCCAGGTGCGGCTGCCCATGCCCCAAGCAGGCAGTTGGGCCTGTGAGATCCCCTGGACCCCTTCATGCCTTTTGAAAGCAAAAGGGAGGCAGAAAAAAAGCAACAGGCCCCAAGAGGTGAATGAGGCGAGGAAAGTCTGCCTTCCCTCATCTGAGATGGGTTTATCCTTTTTTTCATTTAAAAAGTATTTTCATCAGAACTTTAAGCGGCCCATGTCAGCTGCCATCTGCCTTCTTCACCAAGCTCTTGGCCAGACCTGCACCTGGAGTTGCAGGGGAACCCAAGCAGGTGCTGGGGAATGCAGCCACGCACAATTAACCTCCCAGGAGGCTTCTAAAACGAAACACACACAGGAGCCTCAGAGACATGCCTGGATCACAGCCACTGTGCTAGGTTAAAACACCCCATAATTAACTGTCTAGCTCCCCAGGGCCCACGAGGGAGCTTGGTCTCAGCATGCGTGTTGAATTATTTTTGCAGCCACTGTCTCTAGGCATGAGTGTGTGTGGTCATGAGACCCCCGAACAGATATGCAAGGCGTACGTACTCGCCCTGCAGCAGGGAAGACCAGCCCCTCACACCCAGGGTCACAGGCACCCCCAGGACACCCCCCAGACCCCTCCACCCTTGGCCCCTCCTGACCACCTGAGATTCCCTTGACGCAACAGCCTGGCAGCTCAGGGGTGGGTACAGACTACCTTCCCAGGCGGTGGTGGGAGGGCTCACCCAGTCTTGGCTTTGGGAGACCCATGACACACTTAGGAACCCCCAAGGCCTTCTTTGCGCTGGAGGCTCTGGAGACCCAGAACTGATGGTCAGGTGTCAGCAGGAGACACTGGAGGCTATTGGGGAACAGGGAAGTCTCTGAAAGCAGGAGCCTGCCAGTCCTCTGAGGACAGCAGTCTCTTCCCACGCAACCTGAACTCCCAAGGTGGGCTGCACCTGGCTGTGCTGGGAGCCTTCCACTTGGCGGATGGCCCAGGTAGACCTTTGCAAGATGGGTATACGACGCACACACAAACCAAGGGCTGGCTGTGTGATTACAGGAGACGTGTGTACATGTGTCTGCATGTGTATGAGCAGTGTGTGTGTGTGTGAGAGTGTGAGAGAGTGTGAGTGGGGGTGTGTATTTGCATGGGTGTGTGTGTGCACATGGCATATGTGCATGGGCATGTTGTGTGCATGTGTGATGTGTGAGAGGGGTGCACATGTGTGTGCTATGCATGTGGGTGGTATATGCATGTGTACGTATGTACATGGTATGTATGCATGTATGGGTGTGAGCGGGCTGTGTGCATGTGTGCTAGGTGTGTGAGTGGGGGTGTAAGTGAAGTATTTGTGTGCATGTAGGGGGCATGTAAGTAGGGTATGGGATGTGTGTATATGTGCATGCATGGGTGCTGTGTGCATGTGGGGGGTGTGAGTAGGGTGCGTGTATGCGTGTTATGGTGTGTGAGTGAGGTATGTGTATCTGTGTGTGCAGGTATGTGTGTGTGAGTATATGTGCACATGTGGGGGTGTGAGTGTGTGCATATGTGCATGGGGGTGGGTATGTGCATGTGAAGGTATGAGTAGGGTGTGGGGGTGAGTGGGGTGTGTGCGTACGTATGTTAGTGTGTGTGCGTGGAGGGTGTGAGTGGGGTGTGTGTACATGCATGGGTGTGGGGGGGTGTGAGTGAGTTGTGTGTGTGTGCACGGGTATGTGCGTGGGGGTGTGAATTGGGTTTGTGCGCACATGCATGGGAGTGTGTGTTGAGGCCTATTGTGTGGTGTGCTGTGTGTGTGTGCATAGGATCTCCAACGACAGGAGGGTCTTCACTCGCGAAGGCTGTGGTTTATCCTCACAGGCTGGGCCTGACCCCAGCCACAGCACCCCCAGCCCACAGAAGCCCCAGGGTGACCAGGTGGCTGGCCCCCCTCATTCTTCGGACACCAGGTCTCAGCTCTGCAGCACATCTTCCAGTGGCTAGGGAGGCGGCCTTGCCAGCACCCACACGCCTTCCTTGTTTCTGGAACTCAGTCACTGACCTGCATGGTGTCACCTGACCTCGGGCTCTCTGGGGCACCCCTGTGGGTGGGGGACACTCAGTGAAGGGTAAGGACCCTCATTCCCTCAACTACCTGGTTTTGTCCTGAGGAAACTGCGAACCTCGGGGCACAGACTGCTGCTCTCATTTCTAACGCCGTGAGTTCCAGTATGGGGGCTGGGGCCGCCGCATGCGCATAGGAGATTTCTGGGTAGGTTCTAGAAGCAGATAGTGAGGGTGCCTCCAAAATCAATGGTGAAGAAGGTCCTCTCACCAGAAACAGTTGGGGGTCGCTCCTGTTACCAGCACCCCGCGTGCACCTTTTACTTCCCCGAAGGGTTCTCTTGCCCACCATCCTGCCGGCATGGGCACACGTGTGCACACGCTCACACACACAACTCACGCCTTCACATTCACGCACGTTCACACGCGTGCCCTCTCACACATTCGCCCCAGAACCGCTAATGAAGGCTGCAGGGAGCCGGGCCCCCCCAGCTTTCCTGTGGCACAGGGAAGGTCTGGTGGGGGGACTGGCTACTCGCGTGCACAGAGAGAACCCACGAGCCGGGGGCCTGGCCCCGGGTCGGCAGGGCCAGAGGACGCGCCGCGGGCGGGCCTGTGACCTGACCACCCCTCTCCACCCCAGCGACGCCTTCCTGGAGGGCTACGTGCAGCAGTTCCTCTACACTTTCCGCTACTTCTGCACACCCCAGGACTTCCTGCACTTCCTCCTGGACCGCATCAACAGCACCCTGTCCAGGTACGGCCGCGGGCCCCGGGCCCCACAAGGGCCACACAGCCCAGGGTGGACCCCGTGGCGCCCCGTTAGTGACCATGAAGGGCGACGGGGTCCCCAGTGACCCTGACGAGGATGGGGGCAGAGCCGGGTGGGAGAAGGAAGAACACGGACAGGGCCACGGGGTCCTGAGGGAGGGGAAGCAGCAGCAGGAGGGGCGCATGGCCAGAGAGAGGCCTCGGCTCTGGAGGCCGTGAGGATCGGGGAAGGCTGAGGGTAGGGGCAGGACAGGTAGCAAGGTGGCTGGGGGGGGCACGCCCATCCACTGGATGGGGGCAGCCCAGGGGGAGGAGGGCCCTGCCAGCCCTCAGCCGGGGGCTGGAATCCTGGGATCGGGGAGCTACAGGGACGTGGCACCGCCAGATTCCCCCTGCACTCCCTCCCTGGGGGCAGGGACTCACAGGAGAGACGCCGGCCCGTGGAGCCCAGCTCCCACCTCACCTCTTGCTCGAGTGTCCGCACACTGCCTCCCAGACCCCGGGCGTCTCAGGCCCTGGCTGCAGGAGGTGACAAATGCTCCAGGACTGGGCGCCAGGCAAGGGCGGAGGAAAGCAGCAGGTTCCTGCCCAGTCACCGAGCCTGTGGCCCAGCTGTGCAGCTCCTGCCTCTCCTGTCCCCTGAGACAGGAGGGTTGTGCAGAACTAGCCCTGGAAGGCAGAGCCACGCTCAGAACCCACTCATGCCCCTGTGCTCGGCGGGGTGACTGCCGCCTGCCATGTGCCTAGTGCAGCAGACGGACCTGCCACGGCCAGCCGGCGGCCCCCACATGACTCAGGCCTCCTCCCCTCTGCCTGCAGGGCCCACCAGGACCCCACCTCGACCTTCACCAAGATCTACAAGCGGAGCTTCTGCCTCCTGCAGGCCTGGCTGGAGGACTGCTACGCGGTGGATTTCACGCGGAACTCCGGGCTCCTGAGCAGGCTGGAGGACTTCATCTCCTCCAAGGTGACCCGGGGCAGAGCACCCGAGCAGCCCCTGCACCGCCACGGGCCTCACTCGGGCGCTCAGAGCCGCCGCCCCGGTCTGGGGGCAAGTGACCGCCTTGTGCTCCTGCCCAGATCCTGCCCCTGGACGGCTCCGCCGAGCACCTGCTGGGCCTCCTGGAGGTGGGCACTGACCGGCGGGCCGAGGGCTCCTTGCGCGGCACCGACCTGGAGGACCCCAAGGAGGCCGAGGACGACGCCAGACCTCTCAATGCCCTCTGTAAGAGGCTCTCAGAAGACGGCATCTCCCGGAAGGTGGGGGCCTTTCCCAGGCAGGGCAGCTCCCGGCGCTCAGCCTGAGCTCAGAGAACACGGAGCGTGCACGCCCACACACGCCCACGCACACGTGTGAGCACACACAGGCCCCCCCAAGTTGCTGGTCCTGGGCACTGGCCCAGGAGGGTGGCACTGCCCTTCCCACCTCGCTCCGTGCAAGACCAGGTGCTCAGATGACCTAACGTTCTGACCCTCGGGCCAGAGGTCTGGGTGGAAGAAACCATTGTCAGGAAATGGCCTGGGATGTGAGCCGGGTCTGTGGGGACCTGTCCGTGATGTCAGGGGATGGCCCCAAATCCCAGTGCCTCCGTCCCTGGGGGACCTGCTGAAGTGGCTGGGACAGGTGTCCTTGAGCCAGCACGGCCCCAGCGGGAGGGGTTTGCTCTGTGGCTCTACCTGAGATGGCCCGAAGGGTCCCGGACCCGGAGGCAGCCTGCACCCCCTCCAGCGCTCCACCCCCAGAGGCTGCCCCCAGGCAGGACCGGCTGTGCCAGCGGCCCTTCAGCACAGCCTGCCCTTGCCCTGCAGAGCTTCCCCTGGAGGCTGGCCCGGGGCAACGGGCTGGCCCTGCCGCACAAGGAGCGCCAGTACACCATCGCGTCCGCCCTGCCCAAGCCCTGCTTCTTCGAGGACTTCTACGGCCCCTATGCCAAGGCCAACGAGAAGGGGCCCTACTTCCTGACTGAGTACAGCACCCACCAGCTCTTCAGCCAGCTGACATTGCTGCAACAGGTGTTGGGGGCCGCCGGCCGGCCCCGGGGGAGGGGGGACGGTGCCCCCCGGGGCGGAGGGTGAGGGCCTGTGCGCAGCTCCCCCGCAGGGGCGTCCTGAGGAGGGATGCTCTGGTGCTAGAGAGAGGTTTGCGGGAGGGACGTGTGGAGGGCAGGGAATGGGGCCAGAGGCACAGGCAGGGGCTGTGGGGAGGACGCCCGGAAGGGCCGCGGCGGCAGCAGACCCTCCCCTGCCACCTGCCCCGCCGTCCCGACACGCCCATCTTGCAGGCACTGGAGGCGCCCTGCGGGCCTCCTCCTTCCTGGCTCCTCAGCTCCCCCAGCCCCGCCCCTGGGCACCCCACCCTGTGGCACCCCCTCCAACCCCGCCATCCTGGGCCCTGTGTCACTTGGCAGGAGACAGTAGTGATGGTGACCCCAGTGATCCTACCTAGGGTCACGGCAGCCGGGCAGAGAGGACCCCCCGAGACACGGCCCGGTCCGCGAGGAAAGGACCGAGCGTCTGTGTCGTTGTCTCCAACAGGAATTATTTCAGAAGTGCCACCCTGTCCACTTCCTGAACTCCCGGGCCCTGGGCGTCATGGACAAAAGCGTGGCCATCCCCAAGTGAGTGTTCACCTGTGGGGCGTCACCCTAGAGTCCTGGGACAGGTGGCTGGTGGAAGGGTCTTGGGGACCTCATCGGAGTGTCTCGTGGACTCTCGTGACCAAAGGGAGACACCGGTGTCGTGAACGGCCCCGGAGCCGGGCCCTCCCCTCTCCCCGCGCCCCCCCCGCCCCCCCCCCCCCCCCCCGTGGATCCAGAGAGACCCTGCAGCCCCAGGGCCGGGCAGGGCCACCTCCACGTGTCCTCCTCGCCACCATGTGCACCCGGGTCTCTTCCAGAGCCGGCTCCTCCGACTCCCTGTCAGCCAAGACCTGCAGCTTGTTTCTGCCCAGCTACGTCCAGGACAAGTACCTGCTGCAGCTCCTGCGCAGCGCGGATGATGTCAGCACCTGGGTGGCGGCGGAAATCGTGACCAGCCACACGTCCAAGGTGGGTGCCTCGGCAGCTGCCCCCTCAGAGGAGGGTTGGGGCATCACCGCTCGGGCACACGGTGTCTCCCGTGGAACCCATTCGCACGTTCTCCAAGCACCGGGAATCCACAGGCCCGACCCCAGGCCAAGGGGGAAAGTGGCGTCTCAGCTTCTGTCGGTGGCACCAGACGCTGTCCAGCTGTCCAGTGTGTGCCGCCGGCCACGCCCTGGCTTCTCGCCACTCTTCCGTCTCGCAAACGCACACTGGCTCTGGTCACCGTGACCAGCCTCTCCTCCAGGGGCCTTGCACGCGTGTGTACTCTCTGCTACACCCATGGTCTTCCACAGACACACCCCTTCACACACGTTCCCTCACACTCACACCGTGGCTTTCCTGGTCATCATCTCGGACGCACAGAGATCCTCCTGCCCCGTAGATCTCCTTACTGGCTCCCTGACACATGCTCCGTCACACAGTCCCTGACACACGCGCCCCCTCCCCCACACCCACGCACACGGACCCTCCCGGCTCACGCTCAGGCTTCAGTCAGAGCGTCGCCCTCGGGGCTCCGTCCACACTCCCGCCCAAGTCAGGTCCCAGGGCTAGGAACCGTGACTCCCAGGTGTCCCCCGAACCCGGACCATCCGAGGGTGGGGACCCGCTCGGTCACTGCGGCGTCCACCACAGGCAGTGCGGGGTGTGTTCTTGGCCTGCGAGACTCAGGTCGGCCCGTCGAGGCCAAGCGCTTGCTGCTCTGGGGCCTCTTCTAGGGCCTTGGGGCCTTGGCCAGGACAGAGGGTGTCTCAGCCTCGGCCACTCACCTGCTTCAGGCCGGGTGCTGCGCAGGCCAAGGGGGACAGTCCCCTGCCTCGGAGCCGGCACCTCGCTCCAAGCTCCCGCCGCTCAAGAGGGCCGGGGGGACAGAGGGCCCCGGTCCCTGGTGCGTGTGCGCCTCCGGCCCGCCGACGCCCTGTCCCCGAGGCCTCCAGCTTCCTGCTGCCCGAGGCTGGCAGTGGACGGCGGGTCCCTGGAGTCCTGCCTAGTGACGTGGAACATGAGGAGGGACAGTCGGGACCCCTCGGGCTCCTCCTGTGAAACAGAAGCCCCTTCCCACGGGGGCCCCACCCCGCTGAGGGCCGCTGCGGCTACACGGCGGACCCCGGCCCCAGCACCAGGTCCCCTCAAGCACGATCCCCACCAGGGCTGGCCCGGGCAGAGCATTGGGGGGACACGGAGGGGTGGGGGCGCCTCTGTTCTGCCCCGGCTGCCCCCGGCCCTCGGAGGCCGCCCCCCTCATCCGACAGCAAAGTGCAGGTGAGTCTGTTCCGGCATCACCGGCCTCCGCAGCTGGTTTTGCTTTTTCTAACGTCCCCCGTGTGTCGGCTCACCCGGACGCGCAGCCATTAGCACTCGCAGCTCGTGCTTTTCCCCTCTCGGGGGAGCTTCCAGGCTTTAGGGGTTTGTCGGCGGCACACTGACCCACCCTCCTTTGTGCCAGGATGCGGGGACAGCTTAACGACTTAGCAGTGTCCCTAGCGGCATCAGGATGTAGCTTCCCGAAATCAGGTCTGCAGACGGGGCCGTCTGCGGTCCTTTCCTGACCTCGGCTTCCCAGGGTCTTCCTCCTCCGGAGCCCCCAGAAAGAGGGAGGCCGGGTGCCCTCCCAGCCTGAGGGAGAAGCTGGGCTCTGGGTCCGGAGCCTGCAGGCGCCCTGCCCAGCAGGGCAGCACGGAGCGCGGACACACGCGCTGGCCTGCGTGCTCGACGGGGCCTTCGGCGGACGGACACGTGGTCGTGGGCGCCCAGCTTAGAAGGGCAGGAAGGACTCGTGGGGACGCGGGGGCAGAACTCCATCCACGGTCGTGGAAGGCTTCCCGCATCCCCGTAAGCAAGGACAGAACGACCGACGAGTGGCCGCGGCCCTTCCACAGACCTGCTTGCCGCCTGCTGGCCCGCCGTCTCCCGGGCTGTGTGCTGCTTACTGTGACATCAGAACAACCCAGAAGACTGACTTTTGTATTTGTGAACTGTGGTCAAGAAAAGAGCTAAAAGTCAAATTTTGAGCCAGAGACTGCGACTGTGTGATGACGGCCCCGGTGGCCGCCGCGCGGTCCGTGCAGGCGGCGCAGCGCAGAGAGACCGGGTGCGGAAGGAAAACGCTGAAGCTCGTCGCCCTGAAGGAGAGCTCGCGGACTCTTTTTAGATGAAAAATGGTGGGCTTCAGTCTCATCAGGCAGTCTTACGTGGGCTGGAACACGGCTGCCAAAGATGTCCGTCCATTTTCAAATGGGTGAACAAGACGGTCTGTCTGTCCTGCGGACTCGAGCCCGGGTTCAACGAGGAGTGAAGCCCTGACACAGGCTAGAGCGCGCATGAGCCTGGGGGACAGGACGGGGGGCGGCCAGTCACAGAAAGACACACGCCGCGTGGCGCCAGCCTAGGGGGCCCCTGGGGTAGCCGAAGTCACACCCCGGAAAGTGGAAGGCTGGGGCCGGGGCTGGGGGCGAGGGACGGGGAGCGGGGCTCTGACGGCCGCCACACAAGGCAGACACATGTAAGCTGTGGCACTAGCAGGCGAGCAGCTACGACTGAGCTGTACGAAAAACCATTCAACAGCAGATTTTATGTTACGCATTTTTACCACATTTAAAAAAAGGAAAAGATGTGACGGAACAGTTTTCTCTGAAAGTGCTGGAAAGTATATTTTGCATCTATTTAAACGTATGAAGAAAAAATTGGGATGTCAACTTAAAAAGTATAAGCCGGTAAATGTCATTCAAGATCCTTTAAGAGCCTGGTAAGCCGGTCAGCTGGGAGGCCACCATGGGGAACCAGGGGCCATCTGTGCGACCACACAGGCAAGGCCAGGCCCGGGGAAGGGGAAGAGGCGTGTGGTTGGCACCTACAGACAATGCCCCACCTGAAGATCCCAGCCCTGGTGGCAGTTCGTGAGGCAGCTCTGAAAGGGTGCGCCCCATTAGGAATGAGAACCCCGTGGGCTGTTCCCGCCAGATCCGCTGACTGGCTAAGCACAGAGGAGCGGGGAGTGGGGGGACCCGCGGGAACAAAGCCACCCCACGCCCTCGCCCGTCAGGCTCTGGAACCCCGTGAGGGGAGGACCCCCCCAGGCAGAAAATGAGAAGAAGCTGCCGGCTCACCTCCCGTGGGCCCCCAGATGCACCCGCACTAGATGCGCCCTCCAGACGCCGAAGCTGTGCCCCTCCCCCGCATCTGACCGCCTGCTAGAGGTTTGTCTGGGGAGTGACCTGCCCTAGAGCAGTGAGGGTGACTTCTTTTCACATCTTTGTGCTTTCAAGTCATGCCTGTCCTCCTGCGTCTCCCGGCAACTCCTCTCTCCGGCCTGCTTCCCCCAAGGGGCGCCCCTCACTGCCCTGGCGGCCGGGCGCTGGGTCACTCTGCTGGGCCCCCGGGCTGTCTACCCGCTTGTGTCCCGCGGGAGGACTGAGTGTGGCCTCTGGTTCCAGCTGCAGGTGAATCTGCTGTCCAAGTTCTTGCTGATCGCGAAGTCTTGCTACGAGCAGAGGAACTTTGCCACAGCCATGCAGATCCTGGGAGGCCTGGAGCACGTGGCCGTGAGGCAGTCCCCCGTGAGTCGCCCCCCAGAGCCACAGGCTGCAGGCAGGCACGTGGGCAGTGGCGTGGCCGTGGGGGGCTCACCCGTGCTTTCATTTCAGGCCTGGAGAATTCTCCCCGCGAAGATAGCGGAGGTCATGGAAGAGCTGAAAGCAGTGGAGGTAGGGGTGCTGCGTGCGCACTTCTGGCCGCCTGGGGCCCCAGGGCTCCCCTACGGACGTTCTCTGTGCAGCCCTGGGCGGTCATTGGGCAGAGCTTGCTTGGCGGCCCCACGCCACCCCTGTCCCGAGTTGGTCTGGTCTTGCCCGTCTCCCCGCGGGGCAAAGACAGCAGGTACAGATGCCCAGAGGACCCGACCGAGCGTGGCTGACCCACTGGCTTCCTTGCTTCTCTCAAAGTGCAGAGGCCGCCTCCCGAGATCTCGACTGAGGAGACGCTGGAAGGCTGGGCATCTCCCCAGAGGCGGCCCTGGGAGCCGACCGCCGCCCCAAACACCGCTCTCCGCAGGGCGGGTGGGCCGTGTGTGTCCTCAGTCGACACCACAAACAGGTCCTTCAAGTCGGGCAGCCTGGGTCACAGCCTCCTCGGGGCAGCTGGGTGGCCCGGCTATTTTCTGGAGCCCAGAGAGAGTAAGTTAGGAAACAAGTTTGCCATTTCTGATGGCGGGAAGTGTGTGGCTTTCTCATGGGCGTCCACGTTCCCTTGGTATCTGCCAGCTGCAGACGTCCGGACGTCCAAGCCGGACCCCATCCTCCGCGGTACAGCGTGGACGGGGTGTGCATCAGGGCTGTCGCCTCCCTGCAGGGGCTGTCCCCGTGCCAACCGGGGTTGCCTGAGCCGAGCACCCCAGACTGACCCCTCCCCCGTCTTCCCCTGCCCACACCCCCAACTGGGCCCCCAGGTCTTCCTGAAGAGCGACAGCCTGTGTCTGATGGAGGGGCGGCGCTTCCGGGCACAGCCCACGCTGCCCTCGGCCCGCCTCCTGGCCATGCACGTGCAGCAGCTGGAGACGGGGGGGCTTCACCATGACCAACGGCGCCCACCGGTGGAGCAAGCTCAGGTGAGGGGCCGGGCTCCCAGCAGACCCACAGGACCCTCGCACCGGCTGCATAGCACCCGTGGCCAGTCCTCTGCCCGGGCCGGTGGTGCCACGGTTCCCCTGCCTGGCACCCCTGGGGGCCCAGGACACCTGGGAGGTGCAGACTGGGGGCTGCTTGTGAAAACCACCATGGCGACCCCAGGCAAACAGGGTCATGATCATCTCTGCCTCGGAAACCACAAGCTGCCTCCAGCCCTGCTCTCCTGGGGTCCCAGGCCTCCGTGGAGATGCCCCCCCACATCTCACAGGCCTGGGCCAGCCTCTCTCCCAGGCAGCCCCACAGCCTTGGACGCACCTGCCCGTCCACCCCCTGCACCACCCACGCATGCAGACAGGGGAGGCCGGTCAGGCCGCGGTCCGGCTGCACACCCCTCAGGGTCAGGGCAGACCTCAGGAGGCACAGCCCAGGGGACTTGGAGCCCGGAGGTTCCGACCTCCTTCTGGCCACCAACTCAGTTTTTTAGGAGACAACACAGAGCACACTAGTCCGTGTTAGCAAAATGGAAACTAACCATCGGAGAGAAGGCCACAACCCAGAAGGAGCAAGGGCAGAGGCCCACTGCCAGCTCTTCACTCTGTTTTAGGTCTGGATGTATGTTCATGTCTGTCTGTATTTATCTGCGGGAGAGAGAGATGGGTGGGGCGGGGCAGAAAGAGAGAGAATTCTGCGCAGGCTCCATGCCCGGCGCAGAGCCCCACGCGGGGCTCACTCTCAGGACCTGGATGGAGATCGCAACCTGAGCTGAAATTAAGAGTCGGACACGTCGCTGACTGAGCCACCCAGGCACCCCACATGTTTGCCTTTTAATGACCAAAGTGCCGTCCTTCCTACGGGAGGTGCTGTCTCTTTACCCACAGTCAGGGTGAGAACATCTGTCTGCACAGTCCACAGCCTCCCCCGGGCAGAATTACCGACTTCTGCTTCGTGATCCCAGTTTCCTTGGATGACACCCGAGGGTGTGCTGGTCACAGTCCCCTTCCCGCTCTCCAGGCCAGCGAACCCCAGCTCACAGCCTTGGCCAATGCCCAGGGCGTAAATACTTGGGTGACGGAGGCTCTTGATGTCCCTGAACACGGAGCTGGGGAGAAACACATGCCCAGGGACCCCTAAGCACATCCTGACTGACCTGCGTCTGTCTGGCTCCTCCGTCGCGGCCCAGGCACTGACACTGGGGTGTGCTCCCGTCAGAACCCTTAGCACCAACCAGGACCAGCACAGCTTTTCAGTACATGTTTACGGACTGAAGAGTGGCTGCCTGGACCGACGGGCAGAAGGACGAACAGAGGGCGGGCGGGGGTGCAGGCGGGCAGATAGGCCCGAGTACTGAAATGAGGTTGGGCCTTGGGAATAAATATAGAAAACTGAGCCCAGAGTTTGTACCGGAAGAGGCATGGGTTGGATACTCCTGGGACACGCTGGGAACTGACCGGCACAGGCTCGTGCAGACTGACGGCTCACTTCTTCTCCCTACACAGAAACATAGCCAAGGTGGTGAGCCAGGTGCACGCGTTCCAGGAGAACCCCTACACGTTCGCGCCCGACCCCAAGCTGCAGTCCTACCTCAAGCAAAGAATCGCACGCTTCAGTGGGGCTGACATCTCCATTTTAGCCGCAGACAACAGAGCCTCCTTCCACCAGATCAGCAACGAAAAGCACTCCCGGAAAATCCAGGACAAGTTACGGAGAATGAAGGCCACGTTTCAATAATGGGGACAGCGGGTCTGGTGTGGATTCCAAAGCGAGGACCGACCCGGGTAGAAAAGAGGCGCCTGCTTGCTGTCCCAGGCCCAGAAGGCCCCAGCAGCGCGGCTCCTGCCGCCGTAGACGAGGGAGCCTGACCGCGGCGCAGGAGCTGGGGCTCCGCCTGGGCGGCAGGGTGCATACCCGGGGGGCACCGGGAGGCAGAGGCTCAAAGGCCCGGCTGAGCCGGAGAGGACGGGCTCCAGTGCAGGTCGGGGTGCTTCTGCTAGTGTAAAACTCTATTTAAAAATTAAACAGAAATAGAATACGTGGACTCCCCAGGAGCCACATACCATTCACACTTCTTAACTATAAACCCACTCTCACCCAACTCTCCAGGGATCCTGCCCCCCAAAACTCCACAGCCACCCACCCCGAATCAGAGCACTATTTTCACGAGTCTGGCTTATGTCTGCTCAGCAACCAAGGACCAAAATGACCTCTGACCCCCACACCAACCACAGGGTTCCAGGGGTTTCCAAAACCTTCCAGTGGGGCCCTGAGGCTTCTCAGTGGCCCAAGTGCCAACCCGGGTCCACATTCCTACTCCCACGCCCAGACCTACCCCCAACACTCCAGCCTCCCCCTCTCTTCCACTCAGACCCTCCCAAACCCCCGCCACCCTCTCTCAGACCGTTCTGCACACCCCAGACTTCCCCGACCCCTCCTTCCAGACCACTCTAGGGGCCCAGCTCAGCTCTTCCCCATACCAGCCCGGATGGGGGTACCTGAGCTTCGCAGGCCCTGTCCCAGCAGGCCTGAAGGGGTCTCATCCTGACCCAGCCTCTGGCTGCTGGCGAGCCTGTCCCAGCTCCACGCCGGCAGCCCCCCAGTGCCCGTGGCCCCGCGCACCCTCCAGCCTTGCCAACCCCCGCCACTTAGAACAGCTCCAGGTACGGCCTGCCAGGCTCTGCGTCCTAGCCAAGCACACCGGACACAGACTCGGGCCTCCTAGCCAAGCACACCGGACACAGACTCGGGCCTCAGGGGCCCTGGGAGCACCCCCAGTCCCACCCAGTTGCCCGGGGGCTCAGGCCTAGGGCCCACGCCATCTGCTTCAGCAGCCACACATGCCCCGCGCCTAGGCTCTGCTCACCTTCACCCCGCTTTGTTGGCGCGGCGGCAGCGATGACGTTTGCCGCTTGGACGGTACCAGGCTCTTCCCCCAGGGCTCCGTTCCCCAGCAGCCGGCGTTGGGCATCTGTCTGCTCAGCGGGTGAAAGGCACCCTTGGCCGGAGGCACCAGGGCCAGGACGGTGTGGCAGATGGCGCGGAGGATGGCGCGGTGGCATCCATCGCGCCTGGGAGCTCAGACCCTGGGCACCCCCCGGGCACCAGTGCTCTCACTTCGCAAACTGCTGGGAGACCCCAGGTGGCTCTCTCGTTTCGGAGTCAGGGATTCTCTGGAACACGCAGCTGGTGGTGTTTCTGGAAGTCCGCTCCTTGTGCTCGAACAGCAAGTCTGTCGCCTCCAGCTGTCTCCCAGAGACCGTCCAGAACAGGGGAGGGACCCGTGCACCAGCCGTGCAGACGGGGTTTGCCTTCGTGCGATGTCTGGGGTCGTCCTGAACAACACCTGTGTTCTCAGACACCGACCTGAACACAGGTAGTGTCACTGAGCCTGAAACTGAGTCAGCGTCTGGCGCAAACAAACATTCCGATCCTAATGATTCCTTCACGGGGAAGTGACCGGGCCTTCAGCTTAAGCACGACCGTCTGCATGTCGCCCGAATGTCACCGGCACAGATTTCTAAATAAAATCATTTCTACCGATGGCTTCCATGGGCCTCATTTTGTCTGTCTCCAAAGTGAGCCTTGCTTTTGGGGTCAGGGTGGGCTCCTCCGTGGCCAAAGACAACTGCAGGGGTGCTCCCGAAGGCACAGGGGACGAGTCCCAGCCACAGCCGCGTCCTTGGGTGGCACAGACAAGGGCCAGATCTGCTTATTCACTGAATTCAGGGTCCGCCACAACCAAACCCTGGAGCCCCTGTGAGCAAGCTGCCAGAAACGTTACCTGCAAACCACCCAAGACAGCTGAGCCACGAAGGCCTCACGGCACACAGCCCCAGAGCTGCTCTGCCACAGACTCTGCCCAGCCCCAGCCAGTCCCACGTGGCAGGCCCCAAGCTGCAGCAGGCTACCAACCTCACCAGAGCCTAAGGGCAGGACAGCCTGCCCCCTCCCTCCCCTGGGTGAGGCAGGGCTGTTCCCTCCAGGCCCGCACTGTGAAGGGTCCGGATAGACAAGCTCAGGACCGGGGGGCACTGCAAAAGGCGGGGTGGAAGACCACGGGTGCAAAGACTCTGGGGACTTCAATGGCCGATGTGTCCCATGGCAGAATCATCTGGGGATGTCCCTGCAGTGAGTGATGAAGTCCTCTGTGGGGCAGGGCCGTCCCAGCAGAGTAAAAGCCCTTCGTAGTAGCGGCCTCCGTGAGGGGGTTCTGGCGTCCCCGTTGTGGGCGGGTGGGTGGTTTCGGTCCTCACCACCTTCAGGTCACAGAACCCCCGTGTCGCTTCCTTCCTGGGACTGAGGAAGGCCGCGCAGACCAGGGTCTCCCTCCACTTCACTGGTCTAATCGAATCAATGGGTTTTCCTTTAGGTGACTTGACAGCTCGTGACCCCTTAGGACCCCGACGAGGCAGGCTTCCCAGGTCCCACGGCCACGTTGCCCCTCCTATTCCACATGGAGGCTGGCTCGGTGCACCGATGCTCTGGGGGCAGACCCCACTATGCGCGACGTCTGACCACCCCCAAGACTGCCACACTGTGCAAGCCCAAGGTAACCCTAACGGGCTGAGAGGAGATGGAGAGAAATGTGTGGCCGGCCGGCCCAAGAGCCGCCTGTGGAGCCCAGGCCCTGGCCTGGGAAATGGCGCCCGGGCAGGAGGGAACGCCCAGCCGCGCACCTGCACCTGGGTCCCAGCTCCCAGCACAGCACCAGCAGCATAACCGCACCGCGTCCGGCTTACTCCGTGCTAACCCTCAGTCGTCCGCTATGCACTGTGGGGTGCATGGGCTCTCTGTTCCCTGACGGGCTTCTGGTCTGTGTAAGGGGACCCCGTCCGCGGGCCCGCCCACCAGGGTGCCCCTGCAGACGGGCGGTTTGGGGTCGCTTCCTATGGCTGCTACTGCTTTGAAGCCCACTCTACAGGAGTGGGGGTTCTCGGGGGTACATGGTGCCAGGAGCTGTCCCATCTCTTTACCCTTTGGGGAGCTGACCTGCGCCACTGTGGGAAACAGCAGTTTGAAGGGAAAGGGTGCAGCCAAAGACCACACAGGACCACACTCCCGCCAGTGGACTGACCTCTTGCTAGAATCCTGATGAGCAATCCCAAAGCTCCCTTGCCTGCACACAAGGGCTCATCAGTAAGTAAGAACATCGTGCATGAGGTTGCCGGCCTCCTGCTGTCAGAGAAGGAGCGCCTCTGGTCTGTACCCCCAGATGCCAGCCGCACCCCCAAGTCGCGTCAACTAACGTCTCCGCACCTGCCCAAATAGACCCTGGAGGGAACTACTCCCCCTGGCACCAGTGGGCTGGAAGCAGTGACACCCCAGAAGCATCAGGCGCACCTTGTATCCGGATCCTGGACTGCAGATCTCATTTTCCAAACAAAAGGAACCAGAGGTTTTTGGAAAAGTGGCGGAAGGGCTGATTCTAGGACTGGAGTGGGGAAAGTCCAAGATGAATGGAAGAATCTGGTCGTGCCGCCAAGCAGAGATGTGCCGGGGCAGGGGTAGAGCATGTCAAAAGGACAAGGACGGGGCGCCTGGGGGGCTGTCATGAAGCATCTGTCTTTGGCTCAGATCAGGATCCCAGGATCCCGGGATTGAGCCCCGCATCAGGCTCCCTGCTCAGCAGTGGGAAGCCTGCTTCTCCCCCTCTCGCTGTCAAATAAATAAATTAAATCTTTAAATTTTTAAATTTTTTTAATTTTATTTTTTTAATTTTTAATTTTAATTTAATTTAATTTAAATTTTTAAAATTTTAAATTTTTAAATTTTAAAAATAAATTAAATCTTTTTTTTTTTTTTTTTTTTGACAGACAGATCACAAGTAGGCAGAGAGGCAGGCAGAGAGAGAGAGAAGGAAACAGGCTCCCTGCTGAGCAGAGAGCCCGACGCGGGACTCGATCCCAGGACCCTGAGATCATGACCCGAGCCAAAGGCAGCGGCCTAACCCACTGAGCCACCCAGGCGCCCCAAAAATAAATTAAATCTTTAAAAAAAAAAAAGGACACAAAACAAGAGGGAAAGGGGAAAAGAGCTGCGGCCATCGGAGCCCCTAACGCGACAGCACGGGACCGCCCCCGGGAACAGAACACCCGCGAGTCCCCTGAACAGGAAGAATTCCAGGAGATTCCCGAACAACACATGTATGTGTCCCCCGGAAGTGCAGCCTGGTGACCGGCCCCAGCTGCAGCGCAAGAGGGGGAAGCGGAGCGATGGGCACTGCTTGGACTCCTAGGTCTTCTTCCCGAAAGCCCACACCCGCAGGCTAATCATGAGAAGGCACAGGCCAGACCCAACTAGAGGGACACCCGCAAAGCACCTAACAGTGTCCTGCAAGTGTCAAGAACGCGGAAGAAGCGTGTGCTGCTGCCAGGGTCCGGAGGGGACAGAGGAGGCAGGGTGACCGAACGCACAGCAGTCCCCAAGACCGAGGCAGGGCAGGAAGGACATGTCTGTGCAAAACCTGGGGAACCCCGGAAAAACCCAAATGCAGTCTGCGGCTCTGCCAATGGTGCCATGCCCACGAGCTTCTCAGCTTGACAAAGGTGCCATGTCCCAGGGGACGCTGGTCACAAGGGACGCACAGGGACGCCGGCGCCTCCTCTGCCACCTGTAAATCTAAACTTGTCCCAGACTAAGACTGCTAGACCTAGTATGCAAAATAGAACTGAGTTTTGTTTATTGCTGCATTCAATGACCTTGCTAAATTCATTCATTAATTCCAATAATGTGCTTGCAGATTATTTTGTATTTTCTATGTTTACAATCATATCACCTGCAAATAATGATGCTTTCACTTCCTCCTTTCCAATCTTTATAAACCTTACTCTTTTTTCTTGCCGTATTGCTCTGGCTAGACTTCTAGAACAACGCTGAACGGAACCAGGATGGGCACCCCTAACCCTGGTCGCAGGGGGCAAGGCTCAACCATCTGCGAGTCACGACGTGAGCCGTCGCTGCTCTTCATCAGAACAAAGCCGTGTTTCCTCTGAAGCGTGCGTGTGAGTGAGGACCCCGGCCTGAGCACGGGTCCTACGTCGGCGCTCTCAGGCTCGCCGCGGCGACCACACCTCCCGCGCACACTCTGCACCCCGCACGTGGGGCGGGGCCCGCACACCACCGCCTCCGCGAACCGCAGGCCCGGACGCACCTAAGGCAAAAGGGAGGGGCGCGGGGGCGCCTCCTGGAGCTGGAATGTTCTACGGCTCGCTCTCGGGGCGCTGAAAGGGCGCGGCACATGCGTAAAACCGGGTCGACCCTTGCGCGCCTGAGGCCGGCGGCCGCCTCCGTTTGCACCTCGGCGCCAGAGTTTGAAAAGGGCCGCCGTGAGGTTTCGCAGGCTGTCCCCGGTCAGGGCCCCGGCCGGCCCAAGTTAAAGTTGGCGGGCAGGGGGGGCGGGGCGGGGCGGGGCGCGCGGGGGCGGGCGGCGTAGACCCGCGCCGGCTCCGGCTCCCGCTCCCTCTCCAGCGAGCTCGCGTCCTCGGAGCGCGTGTGGGCGGCTTCTCTCCGGCCGCCGCCGCGACCCCGCGAGCTCCGCCGGCCCCGGGATGTTGCTCCGGCCGCGGCGGCCGCCCCCGCCCGCGCCCCCCGCGCCGGCATCGCCAGCCAGCCCGGACCCCGAGCCGCGGCCGGTCGGGGGCGCGCCGGGAACCCCGCCGGGGCGGTCCGCCTCACCCGGCGCGCTGGCGGCGTCCGCGTCCCCCGGGTCCCCCGGCCTCCCCGGGTCGCCCGTGTCCCCGGGCTCGGCGCAGCGCACGCCCTGGAGCGCCCGCGAGACGGAGCTGCTGCTGGGCACGCTGCTGCAGCCGGCCGTGTGGCGCGCGCTGCTGCTGGACCGCCGCCAGGCGCTGCCCACCTACCGCCGCGTGTCGGCCGCGCTGGCCCGCCAGCAGGTGCGCCGCACGCCCGCGCAGTGCCGCCGCCGCTACAAGTTCCTCAAGGACAAGCTCCGCGACGCGCAGGGCCAGCCGCCCGGGCCCTTCGACGCGCAGATCCGCGAGCTCATGGGGCTGCTGGGCGACAACGGACACCGGCGCGGCGGCCGCCGCCGCTCCCCGGGGCCCGGGCGCCCCCCGCGCGGACGCCGCCCGGCCCCCGCCGTGCCCTTCTCGCCCGCCGAGCCAGGTAAGCGGGGCGGGGCCCCGGGAGCGGAGAGGGCCGGGGTGGGGGGTGCCTGGCGCGCCGGCCGGGGAGGAGAGGGGGAGGGGAGGAATGGGGGTCGGCGGCCCCGGGGCGTGAGGGCGGCGGCGGGCGCGCCTCCAGACCCCGGCCCGACGGTCCCGCCGCGTTCCAGACGTCCCGCCGCCGCCGGCCACTCGCGGCCCCGACGCGGACCGGGCCTGGACTCTCAGGTTCAGCCCGACCCCGCCCAAGTCTGCGGACGCCCCTCGAGCTCCCGGCTCCCCGACGGCGCTCTCCACGGCCGGCCCCGCACCGGGCCGGCCCGAGGACCGCGCGCCTTTCCGCGTTCCGGGATCCCCGCCGCCGCCGGTCCTGGACCCCGCCCGGGAGGACCCAGACTCGCCGCCCAGCCGCCCCGAGGACCACGCGCCCCCGCAGTCCGCGCCCCCGTCGCTGAACGCAGCCCTTCTGCAGACCCTGGGGCACCTGGGCGACATCGTGGCCATCCTGGGCCCTCTGCGCGACCAGCTGCTGACCCTGAACCAGCACGTGGAGCAGCTGCGCGGCTCCTTCGACCAGACCGTGTCCCTGGCCGTGGGCTTCATCTTAGGCAGCGCCGCGGCCGAGCGAGGGGTCCTAACGGACCCCCGAGAGTGAGGCCTGGCCTGCACCCGTCCCTTCTGTAGCACCGTGTTCCCTGTGCCCTGACCCCACTCTGTGACCCCACCCTACTCCAAATCTAGGTATGTTCAATAAAAACATTGTTAATTTCTAATTTAATTCTGCGGCATGTGCAGGTCTTGTGCTGGGTAGGACTGGGCCCTGCCGGTAGGGCCTGGGCGGCCAGGGCTGCCCCGGGGCTGTGTGCTGGGTTGCTGGCTAGGATCTCCCCTAGGAGGCTAGTTTGCAAGGGTCACTAGAACCCAAAGTTGAGGTCCTTGTAACACTGGCTTTCTCAGTCTCCCAGGACTGTGTAGGACCCCTCTGGGAGGGTGAGTGTTCTCTGCCTCCCCTGGGAGTCCTGAGCGGGAGGTGGGGGAGGTGGGGTGCGTGGGGGCGGGGTGGTGGTCAGGGGCTGCCTCCACTGTGCTGCCCCAGCCCGGTCTGATCTGGGCTGCATTTGGGGTGTACCCAGAGTCCCACCTCTGCCCTCGGCAGGCCTGAGCCTCACTGCTGAGCTCGGTCTGGGAAACGACCAGAAGTGAGCAGGAGAGCTAAGGAAGCACACCATGGAAAGACACCTTTTGTCCCCAGGGCGGTGGTGATTGCTGTGGGTGGGCCGGGGACAGCCGGATGGGGGCTCTGCAGCTTTTTCGACTTTGGTCAAGGACCAGGTCCCAGGGCGTCTGAGAGGACTTGACCCAAACCGCCCCCGGGAGCATTTTTCAAATAGTAATTGCGGCCCCACCCTCCACTAGTCGGAAAGGACAACTGGGTGGGCCGGGAGGTGCTCCCACCCCCAGGGAGATAAGGAAGTGGCCCGGGGCACCTGGCTGGCATCACAATAGAGTAGGGGCGCATTCAGAGACTCCGGCCACAAAGCTGAATGAGTTCTTGCTGGCCTCTGGGGTGGGTGGTGGGACATCTCCCCCAAGGCCTTTTCTGGAGATGGAGAGGGACAGACCCAGTTCGACCCTTGGTCAACGGGGATCCAAAAATGGAAGCAGGAGTGGTGTCCCCAACCCCAGAAGCTGTGCGCTGATGTCAGGTCCTGGGGGGCTCTGATACCAAAACCACAGAAGTGACTCGATGTCACTTCACTTGAGACACGCTTACCTCTGCTTCATGATGAAGTCCACACTGTGGTCCCTGAGTCTCCAAGCTCCTGTGGCGTGATTCCCACTTGCAGACCTACCCCCTGACACGGCCCCCACTCCTAAAAGGTCAGAGCCACGGGCTGGAGCAAATATGCCCCCCACCCCCGGGGCTAGGCACAATGCCAGGAAGCGTGGGCCTCACTCCAGTCCCCAGGGACCCTCTGCCTTGGAGAAAGGCTGTTTCGTAACTGCAGGAAATCTATGGAAGCCACTCAGTTTGAGATGCTTGGGGTCACCAAGGAAAACCCGTCTGCCTGACTGTGCGCTGCAGGTGGGGTGCAACCCCGTGCCCTAGTCCCCCCCCCCCCCCCCCCCCCCCGCCCAGCTCGCCTCGAGCTCACCCTCAAGCACGCTCAGTTCACTGCTGCCCTGAGGGCCAGGAAGTGTCCGTGTCACCTGCGTCCCTCACCAGCTCAGCCTAGGAAGCTCTGTGGCCCGGGGTCCCTCTCCTCCCCCTCTCCCGGCGGGGCCTGCCCGCCCAGCCCCGAACCTTTCCCTTCAGGAGTGAGGTGTGCGTGTTTTCACATCGTGTTTTCACATCATGCGGCTCCATCAGGGACCAGTCCTGTCCCGGCCCTTGTGAGGCGACCTTCTTCTGGTGATCAGTGCGGTGATACGAGAAGACCTCAATGTTAAATATTCTCCAAATAGGCAAAGAACCCTATCGGTGTGGGTGCCGCTGTTTTACGCCCGCCTGTGCCGCACCTGCTGTCTGGAGTGAGCTCTGGCCCCTGTGCTCTCCAGTGCCCAGCTGAGTCTAAAACCCTAACAAAAGTAAACTTCCTTCATGATTTCGTGTTTGAAATTGCTGTCTTCTCAGTCGCTGTTGTTTATCTGTCCAAATTACCGCCTCTTCCACGTTCCTTCTTCTAATTACATCATCTGTGTACTGCTCTACAGATAAACATTTCGGTGTTTGCAACACTCAAACCACTGCTGCTTTCCGACTCTGCTCTGAGGCTGGGCAGGCTCTGAAATCTGCATTTCAAGCCAAAGCCAACTAGCCTTGTGTTTTTCAACTCAAAGCCAACTTCGTGTTCTTTTTTTATTAGTTTTTTTTTTAAGATTTTGTTTACTTATTCGACAGAGATCATTATTTATTTGATGGGGGGGAGGAAAGCAGGCTCCCTGCTGAGCAGAGACCCCCCCCCATGCGGTAATCTATCCCAGGACCCCCAGATCATGACCTGAGCTGAAGGCAGCGGCTTAACCCACCCGAGCCACCCAGGCACCCTCTTGTTCTTGACCTATCGTTTTTGCAAAGAACACATCCCTAAAATTCTGGTAAATTTATCTTTCATATGATTTATAAGGAGGTAGGACAGCCTGCTCTATATTCCTTCAGTTTTGCCGGAGGCCGGTGGTCGGCCTGATTACCCCCTCTTTTCCAGTGTCAAGGTATCCGAGGTTTCTCCCTCCTGTGATGTCTCCTGGAGGCCAGCCCCTCTGACTACATGATTGGTTCCTGCTTGACCTCCCACACCAGTTCTGCTCCTAAGAAACCATGTTGCTCTCTATTACAGACTGGAGGTTTGTGTCCCCCAAATGCCCATGCTGGACTCCTAACCCCCCTTTCGATGGTGTTAGGAGCTGCAGCCTTTAGGACGGCCCAAGCAGTGAGGGTGGAGCCTCCTCGCTGGGATTAGCGCTTTCTGAAGAGATACCGGACAGCAGAGAAGCGACCAGCTGCTGGCTGGGAGGTGGCCCCCACTGGAACCCTGGTCTCGGACCTCCAGCCTCCAGATTTGGAAGAAAGAAGTGTCTGTTTAATTCTCCAGCCTCTGGTGCTCGGTTAGAGCCAAGCCCCGGGGCACTTGTCAAGTCAACCACACTGGTGGGTTTGGGATTCAGGGCGGAGTCCACTCTAACCTTCCAGAGGTCTTCCCAGCCACCCCCTCACTTTGTTATTGTGGTCCCCACCAGGGCTCATTCAAAGCTGCTCTCTCCCAGAACAGTCACTTGTGATAATTCTAAAGAAATCCTAACGGTTTTTGTTCTTCCGATTTTATAGGCAACGGCTTTGTCGGTGTCCTCCTCCTGGCCTGGTGCAGACGCCAGCCCCAGAGTGCCTGGCTCTGTCCCGGTGGGCTTGCCAGGCCTCGTTCCTGGAGACAGCCCTCCTCTCCGTCACCAGGAGCTGGGGACTCTGTTGGGATCGAGCTGTTGGCCGGCGGCAAGCGGTTCTGACAGACAGCGAGTGTGACTCTCACCTCCGCGGCGGCCACTGGGCCTCGCCTTCCTTCCCTTCCCTGCCAAGTCCCTGGTTCTGAGCGGTTCCTTCACGGGCCCTTCTGGCCTCCCCCAAACTGTCAGATCGCAGAAGGATGAGCGGCACGTCGCACTCCCTGCCGTTCGGAGGAGACCTGATTCGCCCCGCCTGCTTTTGGTTCTGTCCTCCAGGCCTGGCTCAGTACACAGGGCCGGAGGGTCCTGTGTCCCTTGGCCCTGCCGCTGTGGCGCGAGGGAGGGGTTGGGGGTGCTTCTGCCTCATCACACCGGCAGCCCGGAAATCTGACCCCCCACCCACCTAGGTGGGGTCCTGTCCACCCCGTTCCAAAGGCGCACCGAGGTTCTTTCCACCAGGAGCACAAACAGGACGTCGGGGGGCTCCAGCGGAGGCGGGGAGGCGGGGGGGCGGGGGAAGCCCAGGGAGGGGCGTGGGAGGGCCGAGGGGGACTCTCAGGAGCAGGGGGCTCCGGGGCGAAGGCTCCGGGACAAAGAGCGGGGGAGGGGTGGAGAAGGAAGGGGAGGGGCTGCCCGGCGGGCGATCGGAGGTCGCCGAGCGGCGGGCGGTGGGGGCGGGGCGGGCGGGGCGGGGCGGTGGGGGCGGGCGGGCCGCGGGGCTGCGGCTTCCCTTTCTCCCGGAGCTTGGGGCGACCGCGCGGGGCCGGAAGGGCAGCGGCGGGGCGGCCGAGGAACCGCCTGCCCCTCCTAACGGGGTGGGCGTGGAGAAGGTGTCCTGGGCGGGGCGGGCCGCCCTCGGCCGAGCGTCCGGGTTGGCCCTGGAGGCGCGCGGGGCGGGGCGGGGCGGGACGGAGGCGTCGGGGCAGCCGGACACCGGCCCTGGAGCGCGGGCGGACGGCTCGGGTCCGGGAAGGTCCCGTCGCGGAAACCGGGGCTTAGGCGTGAGTCGGGGGCGGGGCTGCCAGGACCCGGGAGGGCCTCCGCCGGGGGCGTCCCTCTCCGCGGCGATCACGTGCGGGCTTCGGGGGTAGGTCAGCGGCCAGAGCCGAAGCCACCCCGCGGGAGATCCCGACCCCGCGGAAGGCGGCGGGCGCGGGGCTGGGCGGGAGCGACCCAGACGGCGGCGGGGAGGGTAGACCCCGGCGGACACGAGTCCCACCCCCCGGGTGGGGCGGGGTGCCCTGAGCCCAGGGCGGTGCAGGCGGCCGCGGTGGGGGTCGGCTGGGGGTATGGGCGGGAGGGCGCCCCGACGGAGGCCCCCGCGGCAGGCTGCGGGACGGGAAGGGAGGAAACCGCACGCGCCAGGACGGCGCCGGGCCTCGGCGTCTGCGCTAACCCCCGGCGTCGCCCCCGCAAGTGTGAGCGCGCGACGCACTCGTGCCCGCGGAGGTGCTCAGGCGGCCGGAGCGGTCCGGGAGGGTGACTGACCGTCGTCCGGCTGGCGCGGCCCCCACCTGCGTGGGTCACACCGGCACACGCTGCGGGCACCCGCGGGGTCCGGTGGACCAACTGGCTGGCGCAGACGCATCGCGGCCCCTCCTCTGACCTTTCACGGGCCGGGGTCAGCGCCTGCTCCATCCCGCCGCGCCCTCCGGACTCCGACTTCACCCCCTGCCCGGCCTGAGAAGCTCGGAAGGCGGGGTTGGGGGTGTTAATCCCAACCCGGCCCGAGGGGCCTTTGATCCCGCAGGGCAGGGCGGGCGCAGAGGCTGGCGGTCCCGCCCAGGCTGGCGCCGGCGCCCCCAGGAGTCGTGGGTGGGCTGGGGCCACCACACCCGCTGGGGTGGGGGGCGGGTGGCACTCGCCCCGGAGGCCGCTCTTGCTGTCCTTAGGGTCGCGTCCTGAAGAAAGAGGTGGTGGCCCCCTGAGGACGTGGAAGGGGTGCATGACCCCGAAGGGACTCTTCCTTGGAGCCCCACGCAGCCCATTCATGAATGAGACGCTGTACCGTTTGGGCTCGGGGCTCCAGCGTACCCTGGCGGCTCTGGGCCTGTGTTGACCACAGTGGGGACAGCCTTTGGGAGGGCGGAAGACAGTTCTTCAGTCCTTTCTGCTGGAGTCCTTCTGGAGCAGCACAGAGGAGTCCATACTCCCAGCGGGCAGACACCCCCCTTCTGTCCCTGGAATCCAGCTCTATGGCACCAGAGTGAAGTCGAGGGCAGGGAATAGGGTTGTGGGGGGCCACTAGGTATAATCTGAGAGGGAGTGGCCAGTTGGAGCCAGCAGGGGACTCCCTGTCTGGTTGAAGTCCTCATCCAGGAATACCTGCCCTCCAACCCTGCTGGACATCTGCTCCGGGACACACACCCCACCCCCACCCCCACCCCCATCCTAGGAACACTAATGTGGACTCCCCCGACTTGAAGCAGGTGTGCACACCTGTCATCTTTGGCCCTGCAGACGGGGTGGGAGACCAGGCGCTCCAGCTGGGGTGCTCAGCTGGGAGGGGCTAGCCCAGGAGGGGGGTGGGGGAGTTGGAAGGATGTGACCAGTTCTCAACCTCCACAGGTCGCCTAACTGGTGGCCACAGCCCAGCCCCTCTCCAGACATCTTGGAGCCGGGGGACGTGTGAATGGCCTCCTTTGTGCCTCTGAATTGAAGGCAATTAGGTGCTACTTATCTGGGGGTGGGGGGAGGACTTAAGCCATCTACGCCTACCAGCCTCGCGAGTCACTCCTCCTGAGCTTATAAATGCCCCTCCGCTCTGCTGAACCTGCTGGGGACCCTGTGTCTAACCCCCGTCATTTGTCCTGGGAACGTCATTTGTCCTGGGAACGTTGCGGCCAGCCCCACAGCCATGTCTCCCTCCACTGCCCTACCCAGGGGCCCCAAGCCATCCAGGTTTGGCTCCGTGGACTGGCTTTCCCAGAGCAGCCGTGTGGGGCCGTCACACACCTCCAGGCCTGCTGAAGTCTCTTGGAGAAGCCTCTCGGCTCCAGCGAGGGTATCCAGCAGCGGGGAGTTCCCTCAGACTGGGGGCACGGAGGAGAGGCCCTCAGAAGTATCTTCACGGGGGACGCCCACGGCTGGTAGGTGTGGGGCTGGGCGGGGAGGTTGCTGCCTTCCCGGACTGGGACGGAGCCAGGGAGGCTTCCAGGGGAGGCCTTTGCAAGTGGGGACATTCTTAACAAGGGCTGGGGTTGGAGGTTCCAGCTAACCCCTCTGGCCGGCAGATGACTTGGTCTGGGAAGCAGAAGCCACAGTGGAGTTTTTCCCCCCTCAAGTCCCTTGGGGGCGGCTCTTCCCTGCCCACCTCTTCTGGCTCTGGGCGGGGCTGGGGCTCCCCACTGGGAGCCGGGACCCCCAACATTCGCCCTTGCGGCTGGATCCAGGTCTGCAGCATGTCCTTGGGGCCCATTTCTGCAGGAGTCCCAGGGCTCTGGACACGCGTGTCTTAACACTTGTGAAAGCTGTCCTGTTCAGAGGGGTCGCTGTGGATCTTGACGCAAAGCTGGGCGCCTTGGCGTGGCATCCACATTCCTGCCTATTCACAGTGGACCTGGAACCTTACGGGTCTGGGACCGCCCTGCTTGCCTGTGTTTGGGAATTCCTAGTACCTTCTGTGCCTTGGCTCTGAGGTCCTTCCTGGTGACTTCCTTTTTATTTTTATTTTTTTTTAGATTTTATTTATTTATTTGACAGAGATCACAAGTAGGCAGGGAGGCAGTCAGAGAAGAGGAAGCAGGCTCTCCGCGGAGCAGAGAGCCCGATGCAGACCTCGATCCAAGGACCCTGAGATCATGACCTGAGCATAAGGCAGAGGAGAGGCTTTAACCCACTGAGCCACCCAGGGGCCCCTCCCCATTTAAAAAAAAAAAAAAAGATTTTATTTATGTATTTGACAGAGATGACAAGTAGGCAGAGAGGCAGGCAGAGAGAGAGAAGAGGAAGCAGGCTCCCGGCCGAGCAGAGAGCCTGATGCGGGGCTCAATGCGGGGCTCAATCCCAGGACCCTGGAATCATGACCTGAGCCAAAGGCAGAGGCTTAACCTACTGAACCACCCAGGCGCCCCTCCTGATAGCTTCCTAAAGACTGTCTTAGCCTTGTACTTTGTTGATGGGGGTTTCTCAGTCTGTTTGTCTTTGTGGTGTAATCATTGGTTTTAGCTTTAAAGTCCTATGTAGTCAAAGTGGGGTTGATATTATCTTTTTTTTTAAGATTATTTATTCATTTATTTGAAAGAGACACATAACAAAAGAGGGAACACAAGCAAGGGGAGTGCTGAGCAGGGAGCCTGATGCGGGGCTCGAGCCCAGGGCCCTGGAATCGGGACCTGAGCCGAAGGCAGACACCTAACGACTGAGCCACTCAGGCGCCTCTAAAGTTTTCATTTTTGAAGAAGTTTAATCTTACAGAAGGATTTTATACGTTCATGAAGTAAAATTTTAAACTTATCCTTTGCAACCAGTATGCCCCCCTCTCAAAAAAAGCCAGTCATCCTGCGTCCAAATCCTTCCTGCTGACGAGTCACCCCACCCCCGCCCCCCAGGCAAAGCCCCACGTGTCTTCCTGCACACTCCAGCTAAGTGTTAGAATTAGTTTTGTAAGATCTGCTTCCTCCGCAAAAAGCCTGTTGGCATCTTGGTAAGTCGTGCTTTGAAGAAAGAGGGGTTGCGCACCTCACCGCGCGGTGCCATCCACCACCTCCTGATTAAGAAATCGGACAGGCGCTGTGTAAAGTGTCTGACTCGGGTCCTGACCTCAGGCCGCACAAGGAGTGGGCGTGAGATTCTACCTCTGCCCCGGCCCCTAAAATAAATAAATGTAAAATTAGAAATTAGTCACAGATTCAGTTGGTGGCAGGGGAGCCTGGGATCCTCACGATGAAGGCTCTGTGCCCTCAGGGCCGCCCCTGCAACCTGGGTTCCTTGTGTGCAGGCCAAAGAAACTGCTCCCTGTAAGGATGGGGTCCACGTGCACAGGCCGAGGCTGACGGGCTGCACCAGAGCTGTGCTGTTGGGAGGACGCATTCAATGTTGGTGTCCCCAGACTCCACCCATGCTCAAGCTGGCAGGGGAGGGCAGAGCAGAGAAAGCCACCTGAGCCGGGAGGCCTTGCTCCTGCGGGGACTCAGGGCCCTTCCGTTCCTCCCCAGGCTGGAGCCGGGAGGCAGACGCCCTGCGGGCTCCCCGCGTGCGCACGGCCTTCTCCGCAGAGCAGGTCAGCACCCTGGAGAGCGCCTTCCAGCGCCGCCGCTATCTGGGCCCCGCGGAGCGCCGGAGGCTGGCCCGGGACATGCAGCTCTCAGAGGTCCAGGTGAGGGGCCCGCCGGGCTGGGCGGGTGTCCGGGAGCTGTGGCGACGGTCGCCCCTGCTCTAATCGCGTTTTTCCCGCAGATAAAAACCTGGTTTCAGAATCGCCGCATGAAACACAAGCGCCAGCTGCAGGACTCCCGGCTGAGCAGCCCCTTCCCGGGAGCGCTCTGCCCGCCGGTGCCGCTCTGCTCACCCCCCTCTGCCCTCGGCAGTGGCTTGCAGCTTCTGTGCCCTTGGGCATCCCCACTGGGGCCTCCTGCTCTGACACAGCCCCCTGCCTCCATGTGGGACCCCCGCCAAGTGGATCAAGCCTCCCTGGCCTTGGCGTGGGCCCCGGGCCACAGGCTGCCTCCAACATTCTGCCTCCCGGACCCTGGGGGCCAGGCGCACACACTGGGTCCAGCCCTGTCCAGGGGACCCTGGAACCAGTGTGCCCTGCCCCAGACCGGGGATGCCTTTTGAGGAAGTGTGATAAGCCAGAGGCCTGGGCTGGAGCAGGAGCTGTCCCACCCGGAGCTGGTGCCTGTGGAGCGGCGCCCGGCAGCTCACTGGAGAGCTGTTCGCGGTCTATTACCGTTCACAGTGACGCCGGGTGTGAGCTGCGCGCCCATCCACGGGCTGGACCTGGAACCCTGACCCACCGTAAGTTTCCGGAGGGCTACAGTTGAAGACATTCACTGAATACTGCTCCAGGCTTAGTTTAAGAATGAAATGATGGTTCGTGAACAAAATCAAAAGACAAGTGGACTTGAGTGCTTCTAGTGCGTGATCAAAGGGTAATTTATTCATTATAAAGTGTTGGGAAAAGTAAAGATTCAGGGGTCCCTGGCTGGGTGGAGCATGCAACTCTTGATCTCGGGGCTGTGAGTTCAAGCCCTGCGTTGGGCGTAGAGCTTAAAAATAAAATCTAAAAAAAAAATTAAGAGGGAGACTTTCTTGTGTTGTGTGCTTACAAGCTTTGAGTGGAAACCATGAGGGATCAGAGGAAGTGAAATGTTTGTTTTTATCACTTTGGGGTTTGAGTCCCATGTTAACAGTGACCCCAAAGCTGGAACCAGGGAGGAATGCAGAATGTGTGTCTGCCCACTGCCCCAGCGGAAGTCAGTGGGGTTGAAAACCTCTGCTGTGTGTCAGAGCCCATGCAAGCTGGCCACAACGCTGGGTTCCTCTCGTGGCCCTTCTGCTTTTTCTTTTGGCCAGAAAAACATGGGGGAGCCGGCATCCAAACCTGTGTATGACCTGGCTCGAGGGCTCAGCCTCTCACCAGTCCCTCTGGCTGGGCTGGCCTGGGCTCCTGGGTGCCTGCCAGGAAGAAGGCTACCACGGGACACAGAGCTGCTCTGCCCAGCTCCAGCAGCAGGAGTGTGGGCCTCCAAACAGACCTGTCCAGGGGCAGCAAAGCCACAGGCCCGTTAGAGACCACAGCCTCAGCCCTCCTGGGGACGGCCGCTATGCCATCACTTGCGGTCTCTTTGCCGTCCTGTCAGGCCCTTAACTGAGGATTTCTTGGGGAGTCAGGGTTTTCTTCAACACACACTGTTGAGCTTCGTGTGTTTTCCTCTTTGGTTCAAAAACCCCTAACTGGATTCTTCCTTTCTACACCCCTAAAAACGCAAGCGTCTGGTTACCTTCTACTTCCAAGTTGCCCAGTGTTTCCAAGGGAAGCTGAGAGTCACAGTGTCTTGGGTTTCCTGTGTCCTCTGTCCGGTGTGACCGGGGCATCTGTGCTGTCTCCTCTGCTCCCAGGACCCACTCACCCTGCATTGGGGCATCATGTGTCTGGAATATCAGCTCGCTTCTGGGCAGTGGACGCCCCTTCGCCTGGTCTGCCCTTCACAGCCAGCAGTCACCTTTGGGCTCAGGGGTGGGACTGACTGGTGGGACCAGGCTTCCTAAGCCCCTCCCCACGCTGCTTGGACCACTGGAGGACACCGGGCCCCCCTCAGCTGTGACCAGCACAGGAGAGCTGGCTTCACCCTCTTGCTCAGCACAGATGGAAGCACATGTGGAAATAGTCTCGCCAAAAACCTAAATTCCAGTTTACAGAAAATAGGAACTTCACCATGGACCCCAACTGGGGCTCCTCTGAAGTCACTTGTCTGGGGACAGGGAGCCGAGGCAGCGGTGGCGACCTCTGGCTGAACCACGGGAAAACAGCAGGATTCCCGGCAGGGTCTCACCAAGGGCCAGGTGGCCGTCCGTGGACACGCAGCCTGTGCCCTCAAGCTCTTCTCTAAAACAGCAAGTGGCCGCTGGGGACGCTGGGGCACAGGCTGGACTAGAGGCAGGCCCCAGGCAGTGACCCCCCACCCCACCACCCTGCTAGCAGAGGCTGTCTGCTGCCCCCCACCCCACTCTGCGGTGTCCGTGGGGACCCTGCACTCCCCCAATGGTGAAAATGCACACCTCTTATTCTCTGCACACGTTCTACTCTGTGGGTCTTCAGGGCGAGAAGGAGGGCTGTCCCTGGGACCCCGTCATGGCCCAGCAGCCACAGTTGTGAGAGGATGACCTCCATGGCAGCGGCCTAGCCCCGTAGGGCCCTCAGTCCCAGCCCAGGCAGCTCTGCAAGTCATAAGGCAGCAGCCCACCCAGGTCCAAGTGGTCGGTCGACAGGGACCCCCTTCCCCCAACTCTGCAGTGCTGGCGTGAGGCCTGTGACCCCAGTCAGCCCAGACCCCTGGGAAAGCCACAGCCATGCTGAGGGATGGCCCTCCCGGTACCCTGGAGCCAGGCCCTGTCCACCATGTCCACACCCAGCGCAGCTGGGGTACCTGCTTTCTTGTGGCACTGTGAAGGGTCGCGCCAGGAGCCCTCCCCGCCGCCCCGCGGGGACAGAGCACCAGGAGGGGCTCCGAGGACTGCCCCACCCTGCTGCGGCCCAGCCTATGCCTTCCCCTCCTCCGGGAGGCTGTGGGCTTGGAGGAAGGAATGATCAGATGAGATTAGGGGACAGGCCAGCTGATAAAGGGGGCCTGTAATTGCTCCCTTTGCTGGGCCGATTAGCCGACAAAGGCCCAAGATGGTTGTGGAAGCGCTCGGTTCCCGAGGGCTTCGGTCCAATTCTCTACACCAGGAAGTTAAGACCACAGGCTCCTGGGCCAAGGGGCCCCCACCCTGACCCGCGGGGCTGTGGCCGATTCCCCACCCACCCAGCCCACCCCCTGCTCCCAGGCACCCTGGGGACGCCCGCCGGAAGTGGCCGGGCCCTGCTGCCACTCTGGCCCGCACCCGCCCAGGACCAGGTCAGCCGCTCACGTCCATGTCCTGATATTTCCTACTAAGTTCCTCTAAGACCAAGATGATTCCTGTGCGACCGCCCCCCATGCACTGGCAGTGAGAGGCAGCCGGACTGGGCAGCTGCAATCTGAGCTCTGGCGTTTGAACACGATCACACCTAAGTTCATGTGACATTAGCTTTATTGACATTTCTGATCAGAAAACGAACTCACCATTACAAGGAGCAGAAATCACTATGACCCGCCCCCACGGCACCCTCCGCCTGCCCCAGCCTCCCACCCACGGAAGCCACCCTCGTGGGCCTCCCGCCCCCCGTCCTGCTCCTACAGCTTCAGGGACTCTCTCGGGGGCACGCCAGGCCCTGGGGGCAAAGATCCGCCACGGCGGCCCCTCGCAGACACACAATCCTGTGCTCTGGCCGGTGGGCCTGCGGAGAGACGCGGGGCCCCGGAGCAGGGCGTGGGAGCGGAGAGACGCGGGGCCCCGGAGCAGGGCGTGGGAGCGGCTGGGCGGTGAGGAGGACCTCGATGCCCCATTTTCCCATGCCTACACCTCTTCAGGCCAGACCCGCAAAGAAGTATATGCATAGGAAAAAGGAACAGCGAGCAGCTTCCGCGGTCCAGGTCCTGGGCGAGGGTTCCTGCGAGCAGAGGCCGCGGAGGTTGATGAGGGTCCCCGGCGGTCGGCGCCGACGCGGAGCCTGGGAGCACGGAGGAGAGCCCGTCTGCTGCCGCTGGAGCTCTGCCTCTGCCGGCTGGTCCGCCCCATTTATGGGAGGCCGCGACCTTGGGGCCCACAGAGCAGCGGCAGTCACATGGGATTCCAGGCTGAGCCGTGCCAAGGAACCCGTCTACTCCCGCGCCTGTGAGATTGGGGCACAAAGACCTGCTCTGAGCAGAGCGCTGAGCCTGGGCCCAGCGGGGGGGCGGTGGGGCCAAGGGGCCTGGGGGCTGCCTCCTGGGACCTGGGACCAGGCCAGCCCTGGCCAGCCTTATCTACCAACGTGCTACTCTGCTTGCGTCCGGCCCGGAAAATGCACATCTCTACCCTGCCCTCCCTTCCCTGCTGGTGCCCCTGAGCACTGAGTCCCATACCCCCATCCTGGGGATAGTCCCCCCAGGAGTCCTGAGGATGGGGGAGGGGACAGCTCTCCCTGGACCTCACACACCCAGGGGACAGCTGAGCAGGGACCCAAGACTGCCACACAGAGACACACACACCTGTGACACACATACCACAGGAGCCCAGGGGACAGCCCAGGGGCCGGACAGACCACACACCCCCAGGGAACCCAGGACACAGGTGGGGACCTGGAGACCCTCCTGGTTCAGACTTGGCCCCCACCTCTGTTGCTCCCCACAGTCACAAGGTTCTGTGAACAGAGTTGTGGACACTCCCCCATTGGGACCGGGTTGTCCCCCAACTTGGACAGGCACTGACCAGGCACCTGCTTCCACACGGCAGGAGCTGAGCTGCCCTGCATGCCCTCCGCGGCCTGGGAGCACCTGCCTAGGAGAGGGGTGGTGTTTGTGCGAGCACACGTGTGCACACAGACCCTCAGCGGGAGCCCCCACCCCAGCCTCTCACCAGGCTGGCCTCTAGGTGGGCAGGGGCAAGACCCTCAGGGGCACAGGTGGACACGTGAGGGAAGCCGGGAGAGAGCACGGCCACCGGCCTCCCAGGAACACGCGTGGGCCCTGCTGCCTGGCCGAGGCCCTCCTGACACGCACCACTGTGGCCTGGGCCTCTCTTTGGAACAGAGCATTTGCAGGCCCAGGGCCTCAGTGGGGGACAGTCCCCGGCGCTGGCCTCAGGCCCCTGCCTCTGGCTGATGGTCACAGAGGCACAGAGGCCAGCAGCTATGGCGGCAGGGACAGTTGCTGGCCGGAGAGGGAGCCGCCTGCTGAGTTTCGGGTTGACGGGGGGGCCCCTTGCGCCCCAGTCCTCCAGCCCAGGGGTGGCTCAGGGGCCATCCCTTCTGGCCACTGTTCTCTGTAACTCCACAGGGGTCCCGCTTGGGTCTGGGGTCAGATTCCCCCTCAGTCCTGCCCCGGAGCTTCTGCGAAACACACTGTCACCCTTGACCCTGAGCTCCTGGAGGTCTTCAGGAGGGGAGGAGGCAAGAGGTCAGGGAGGGGACAGACAGAGACCGGGAGGTGAGGGCAGTGGGGTGGGGACAGACTGTGCCCCAGAGCACTGGGACTTCTGCACTTGGTTTCCTTAAACTTGTTTTCCTGAGTGTAAGTCCATGCCTGCTCAGGACAAAGCACTTCCAGAGTCCGAAGGGTCTAAAGCGACAGTGTCCCCCAAGGCCCCAAACCTGCCCACAGCTGGGTGTCTCTGGCCCCCTAGGGTCACCTCATGACCCCCTGGCCTGCCTTTCCAAGCTGGAGGAGCCCAGGGGCTTCCCTTGGGTGGGGTGGCCAGTCCCCCACCAGCCGGGAGAGAGGACCAGACCACTGCCTGCATTTCCCTAAATCCCCAGAGAGCCAGCGGCGACACCACAGATTCTGTGCCCAGGAGTCCCCTCCGCTGCTGGTCAGAGGGAGGAGCTGGGTGCTCTGTGGGGGGTCCAATCCCAGGAGCCCACCTGGCTGTGGCCCCTGGACAGCCCGACACTCGGCGCGTCAGCTCCCGCAGTTATGAGCTTGGTGGTCCCGGAGGTAGAGGAATGGACAGAGGGACAGCGTCAGCCTCGCAGGTTGGGGGAGCCCCCAAGCAGGGGGACACTGGGGCTGCCCAGCAGGTGCACCCTGCCTGCCCACCCTGCTCAGCGCTGCTGCCGGCCCCTCCCTGCTCTGAGCGAAACCCAAACCAGGAGCGGGAAGGTCGGGCCCCAGTCACACGGGGCCACACGGCCCAGAACCCGCCTGTCCAGAGAGACTCCAGGCCAGACTTTTCAGCATGCCAGTACGCTGCCCCCCTCAAGTGGTGAGGACAGCTCTGGTTGGGAGACACCGAGGCTGGATTCCAGGGAGGCCAGAGCCCTGTGGGGTCTTCGCAGCACTCCTGGGTCCTTTAGACAGACCTCACCCCCAGGAAGCCTTCCTGTTGGCCAGCCCCTCAGAGTCCGTGTAGGCCTGGGCACTGTCCCTTGGTCCCTGTCACCTGGGGCAGGAACCCCCTGCCAGGTCCAATTAAACGTTGGGCTCCGTGGACCCCAAGAGCAGCCCCTACAGCTCCAAATGCCCTAGGCCTGGCCCTCCCTTGCCTACGAGACAGAAAATACCTTTGTTGGCCCTGGCAGTGCTTGGCTCTGAGCTGCTGGGCGATAAGGGGTGGCCTTCAAGACGACTCGCTCCCTCCCTGTGCTCTATTCCGGGTGGGGAGGGGCTCTCCCACAGCTGTCTGCTCAGCTCTGGGGGCTCCCAACCCCCAGAAGGTAGCCTGCTGTTAACTCTCCAACCCCCAGAAGGTAGCCTGCTGCTAACTCTAGCTGGATTCTCCCTGTCTGTTCCCAGAGAGGGTACCCCACTGGTCTGTCGGATACAGAGCTTCCAGTCTTGCCTACCCTCACCCCAGCCTGCCAGCAGCCCCCAGCCTGCCCTGTGCTGTCTTGGATTCATCCCAGTTCTGGGCTAGGCTCCGCAGGCTCTCTCTGTCCCCGTCAGGCAGGGTCGACCGCCCTCCACAGAGGAGCTGCCGAGGCCTAGATCAGGGTTCGTCACAGCACCACTGCATGGCTGCCTCTCTTGGCCTCAGTTTCCCCACCTGTCAAAGGATGTGCTGGACATGGTCAAGCCCTCTGGAGACATGAAAGGTTATATGCCCACCCCCGGGTGCCTACCCAGAGGACTGAGGGCCTTGGTCCCTAACAGACTAGAGTGAGGACATCCTTTCACAGAGGTGTGGGGAGCAGAGGTCAGAGTCACAACAGAAACTGCTCATTGATCTGGCTTGGAATTGAGCTGGGTGTCCTGAATTTCGATTTGCTAAATCTGGGGTCCGGACACCCTCGTCTATGACCTGGACCAGGGCTGAGGCAGTGGACTAACAGGAAGTCAGTCTGGGCCTCCATCCTCCGCACTGGGCTGGGAGAGGCAGAGATCCCTGCGCTCCTGGGGCTTCCCCGAGGAACCTCAGTCGGAAGGTCCTGTGGCTCTGGGCACCCATGGGGTGCCATGTGTGGGTGCCAGGTCCCCGGGACATGTGCTCCAGGTCGGGCCAGGAGGGGCTGTGCCCAAAGGCTGTGCAGGAGGACAGACGGGCCTCTGGGAACGGATAGGAGCGGGAGGCAAAGGGTTAGGCCTGGCTCGGGAGGCCCTGCCTCTCTCTGCGTCAGGGTTTCAAGGCCGTGTCCTGTGCCTCCCTCCCATACCGTATCAGAACACTGGCCCGGCCACGGGATCTTTCCTCTGCCCTCCAAGGCCGCTGTGCACAAACCCCTCCCAGGGCACCCTTGGCCTTTCCAGGACCACCCCCAACCCCCACCCCCAGAGGAACTGTGGCCCTTTGTTAGGACTGCTGACCAGGCAGCCTCTAGCCTCCAGCCCTTGGGAGCCCCTCCGAGCTCCTAGCCCGGAGCCTGGGTCTTTGGGCTTGTCCCACAGACGTGCACACACATTCACACAAGCACGTGCGTGTGCACACTCACTCCACACTCACGCTCCTGTCTCGCCCGCACACACTTGGCCCACGCCTCTCCCACCCAGTCGCCTGGGGTCTAGACACCCAGCTCAGCCCCTGTCCCCGGCTACTCACCCTAAGCCCGGCTCAGTTACCACCAAACATGACCTGGCAGCCTGGGGTCTCGTTCTCACGGAGGAGAGGGCTCTGCCCCGCAGGTGTAGGGAGGGGCCTGTCACCTTCCAGCGTCCCATCTAATGGCCACTGCCATTCCTTCAGGGCCTTCTGAGTCCCGGGCCAGCTGCCCCGCCGAGAGACCCCCTTCCTCAGGCTCTGGTTCGGGATGCCCAAGGGTAGTGCAGGCCCCTTGGCAGGAGTCTGCGGGCCAGTTAGGAACTGGGAATGCTGCGAGCCAGACTGCCAGTCCCTGCATCCGTCAGCTCTAGCTGGGCGTGTGGGGCCCTGGGCCTTGGCCTCACTTTGTTGAGGGGGAAACCGAGGCCCGGGTTGGCAAGGTGAGCCTAGCGTCCAGGGACATGGGCCAGGCGGGGTCGGAAACAAGTCTCCCTGCTCCAGGCCTTCCTCGGGAGGCCCCCTTCCCACTCTCCTTATAAACAGAGAAACTGCCTCGCTGGGCCGGTGGGAGCTGGAGGGTGCCCCCTGCCCTGGGTGGGAGCTGGGGAGGCTGAGTGGACCCTGGATCTGGAGAAGGGGCTGGGCTGGGGCCAGCCTGTCCTGGCTGCAGGGCTGAAGGCCACGGGGCGAGGAGTTCCGTGACCTGTGGCTCTGTGCCATTCTGGCTCCCGGAGAAGAGGACCAGTCCCGGTGGTCAGGGCGGGGGACCACGGGCAGGGGGAGCCGAGGAGGGTGCCCGGGGGACCGAACGTGGGCTTGCACACATGTGTGCACCCGGAGTGTGTCTGCGAGTAAACGTGAGCAGCGCTGGGGCCGGGCCCCTGAGTGGGGAAAGCTGGTGAAGGGCGCGTTGGGGACGGACGGGGTCAGAGGCCTCCGTGTGAGCAGAGCCCCTGCTTTCTTCCCCACGGGGGAGTGAGGACACAGTGAAGACAGAGTGACGGGCTGGGGCCAACCAGGACACTGGGCAGAAGGGGTCTGGGAGAATCGGAAGGTTCGGGGCGATGTGCGGGGAGGGTGGGCCCTTCCTGAGACACTGGTCCCCCCAGGTCCCAGGAGTGGGAGGCAGGCGTGGTCGTGGTCTTTGAGGAGAGACCCACTGAATCCCAGCCCTCAGCCCTGCTTTGTCACTCCTGGGGCCAAGCCTGGAAGGGTGGGCTTTCCTCTGGGAGCCCCGAGGGCTCAACACCCACCAACCAGCTGCCCAGCATGGGCCGCACACAGGGGGCAGAGTGGGCAAGCTGGCACCACGCCCAGCAGGGTCAGGAGTCGAGGGGTGGGTCTGACACAGCCAGGCCATGGCCACAACCTCCGCCCTGATCCCCACAGCCGCTGCTCCCCAACTCGGACCTGCCGTTCCCTCCCCCTGCCACCGGGGGGCGGGAGTAGGCAGAAGGGCCTGGACGGTCCACACCCCTCCCCTGGGGCAGGGCCACCCTGCAGGAGGGCAGCGCCCCCCACCCAGGTTCTGTGTTTCCTGGTCAGGTGGGGCCCGGAGGCAGGGGATCAGATCTCTGCATCTGCCCCTTAAACTGGGAAGAACCAGCATTTTCCATGTCTTCCCAGTGACAGACCCTGTTACTGTGGAAATGGAGAGCGAAATGGAGAAGAGATGACCGTGCATGGCCCAGAAGCCATCCCTGGTCCCTGCACTGGTTTCCGACCAGCCTCGCTCCCAGGCACCCCTTCACCTCCTTGGGGGGCCCTGCCATGGGGCGATTCCCAGGCCTGGGGCGGTCTGCAGGCACCCCGCACGGAGGACAACGGGCTCGGGAGGCTCGCCGCCCCGCGAGTTCTCCTCCTGAGTAGTCCCCGGCGGCTCCACTCCCCGTCCGCGCATTCAAACTTTGATCTAAACTTTGTTATTTTATTTATTTATTTGACAGACAGAGATCACAAGTAGGCAGAGAGGCAGGCAGAGAGAGAGAGGGGGAAGCAGGCTCCCCGCCAAGCAGAGAGCCCGATGTGGGGCTCGATCCCAGGACCCTGAGATCATGACCTGAGCCGAAGGCAGAGGCTTTAACCCACTGAGCCCCCCAGGCGCCCCTAAATTTTGTATTTTAAGTAAATTTCTAAAGTTTTACAAAAGCAGGATGTCCAACAGAGCATCAGTTCACGTTTTCACACCTTCTGTGCAATCTTGAGTGTTTTTTCCCTTAAAAAATGTTGAGCTACAGGGACGCCTGGGTGGCTCAGTTGGTTAAGCAGCTGCCTTCAGCTCAGGTCATGATCCCAGCGTCCTGGGATCGAGTCCCACATCGGGCTCCTTGCTCCGCAGGGAGCCTGCTTCTCCCTCTGACTCTGCCTGCCATTCTGTCTGCCTGTGCTCGCTCTCGCTCGCTCTCGCTTGCTCTCTGACAAATAAATAAATAAAATCCTTAAAAAAAAAAAAAAAAAAAAAAAATGTTGAGCTACAAAATAGGGGCACCTGGGTGGCTCAGTCCTTCGGCTCAGGTCATGCTCTCAGGGTCCCCAGATCGAGCCCCACGTCAGGGGTCCCTCCTTAGCGGGGAGCCTGCTTCTCCCTCTCCCTCTGCCTCTCCCCCTGCCCCTCCCCCTCCCTCTCTCTTAAAAAAATAAATAAAGTTACAAAATATTTAACCCTGCAAAAAGATATGCAAAGTCCTAAGGTGTGAAGGAACCCTTCGCACAAACCCGAAGCTGATACCAACTGTCCCCAGCCCAGGAGTGCAACCGAAGCAGCTCACACAGTGTCTGAGCCCCACGGGAGGCCTGGACCTTGGGGTTTACATTCTGCCTGGGAACGGTTTTATGGACGGCACTTTTAGCAAAAGCCTCCCTTTCCCTGTTTTCTGGAATTCTGGCCGTGTTTCATCAGTGACGCTGAAGACATTTGTTACAAGGTTTCCTTCACCGCCAGTCCTGCTGGCTCCACCTCCAAAGAGCAGGACTTCTCAGACCTCTGGGGCTGTCTCCAGGGTTTCGCCCACCAGGCTTGTCTGGGGGGCCTCCCTGTCCACAGGCCCCAACCCACTGGGCTCACAAGGCCCTGATAGAATGCTGAGCCCCTGGCTTGCCCAGCACCTGCCAATGGCTCCCACCTTTCTCAGGGCAAAGTCTCCCCAAGTCGCAACCCACTAGCCCGCAGGCCATAGGACAAGAGCCCTCTGACCCTGGCTCTTTGCCCCAGGGCCTTTGTACCTGCTGCAGTTCCTGAACCATCAACCTCATTTTCTTCCGGTCATTTCTTCTTCCTTGACTACACCCCTCTACAAGGCCCTGTTCTTATTTCTCCATTCCCTGCCCCATTTCTGGTTGGTACCCCCACACCCTACCCTGCCTGTGGTTCCCTCCCTCGGCCCTGCCAGGAGTGTGGAGATGCTGTCTCTCTGCTCTAGGAGTGCTTGGGGGCTGAAACCCGCAGAGAGAGGGTCTTCCTCCCTCGCTTCCAGCCACTGCCCCTGGCACCACACGCCGCGTGAAATGACTTTTTTGCCTGAACGGAAGCCATCAGGAGCTTGTGGGGCCGTGAGATTTCTGCCCCCCCAGGTGTGTCCAGCTCAGACCCACGCAGTACTTCCCCAGACTCTGGCCCTCCCCGGAAAACACAACTGGGAATGGAAAAGTGGGTGCAAAACTACAAAGTTGGATCCGTTGTTTCAAAATTCATGAAAGCATAGACTCTGCGGCAGGGAGGGGCACTGGGCAGGCCGGGGCTCCCCGTGGAGCGCGGACCAAGCTGGGCCTCGCGGTCAGGCCCACCGCCAGCTCCCCCAGGCCCCCATCCCGCGGCGGCGACCTCACAGGTTTCCGGCTGAGGTGGGAATCCCCAGGCCTTTGGGGCGGGAAGGGAACGGGGAAGCCGGCCTGCTGGTCACTCAGGTCCAAAGCAGCAGTGTTTACAAGCCCCGGCGGTGTGTTGCCCATTTTGGAGTCAAGAAAGCGTGATTCCTGCACAGGCCACATGGGGTCCCCCCCTCCCCCGCACAGGCCCCCAGGGGTGGGGTGGGGGCGCTGGGAGTGAGGCCCCGCCCGCCCCGCCCCTGCCACCTTCGCTTCCTCCTTTTACAAACGAGGAAGTGGGCTTTCGAGGCCGAGGCGCCCCAGATCTTGGCTGACCCTGGGCGGGGGCGGGCGGGGCGGCAGGCGCGGTGAGGCCGCGGGCGCGCAGCGTTCCTGGGCCGCGGGGTCCAGTCCGCGTCCGCATCGACACCTCCGTGCCTCCCAGGGCTCCCCTGACCACGTCGAGGAGACGAACTAACGCGCACCGAACGGGCTCCCCGCGTCCACCCGCCTGCGGTCGGGCCGGGGCAGGCGGGAGGACGCTGCCCCCTGCGCGCAGCTCGGGGACAGCCCGAGGTCGCTGACGCGGCGCGCGCAACGGATTTGAGCGGCCAGAAACCCGGGTCGGAGCGCAGGGGCTGCGTGTGCGGGAACACGGGCGCCCGCACGGCCGGGAGCGTGTCCGCGGGGCCGCTCGGGGCCTCCCAGAGCCTCGAGGCGGTGCGAGGAAGGCCTCGGCCCCGACGGGGAAGCCGCCGGCGCGTCTGCGCTCAGACCCGCCGTCGGCCCTCGGTGCTCCGCCTCCATCTCGGACACAGGAGTGAAGGTCTGTGTCACACGGAAGCCCTTCCGCAGGCACTCACTTGCTTCTAGCACTTTCCGCGCACAGACGTCACGGGCAGGAACTGAGGTCTGCCGGCCTGTACCTGCCCGCCCTCTGCTTCCACAGAAAGTTAGACGTGACCTGGAGGAAGAGCCGCGGCAGGGCGGGGCTGGCCTGGCTTCTGATTTTGTCCTAAACTTACCCCAGGCTAAGTCCCTTGTAGGGTTACTGGCTGGGGTCCCTCACGCTTCCTCCGGGAGGAGGCCTGGCCAGCAGCCAGCTCGCCACCACCGTGAGCCACCGTGAGCCCCCATGAGTACCGGGCACTGAGGCAACTCTTCCACATCTGCCTCCTGGGGCGGGGGCCGGGAGAGAGGGGCACCCGAGCCCACACTCCGTGCAGAGCGTGCAGAGCACCGCACCTTCCAACCTGCTGACCACTGGCGGGAGCCCCTGAGGAGGGCGTGAGAGGCGTCACACCCTCAGCTGCACCCCAGGTTCTAGGAGAACCCGAGTCCTGAGAGCGCAGGGGTCGGTGGTCCCCTGGAGAGCCCCCGTGACCTGAGGTGGGGGCCCCTAGACCCAGGATGAAAACCCTCCGAGTTTGTGGCACTATGCTGGTGCCCCGCCTTCCTGGAGAAGGATCCAGAAGCCACTTGGGCCTGAGATTGTGCCAGCCTGGCCATGAGGCTACCCTAGGGGCCCAGGGAAACAGAATGAGGTGGGGAGGGCCCACAGCAGCACCCCCATGGCTCACTTGTCAACTTCATCCTAGCCCCAAGGGAACCCCAACTCTGCACACACCATGCCCTCCAAGACCTGCACCCCCAGCCTTTTCTGAGTGGCACCCCAAGATGCAAACACCCTGGGGAGGGCCTGAGGGGGCCCTCGTAGCCTTATCTCTGCAGGGGGCTCCAACCCCACCCCACCTCCTGACCTGGGGGTCCCATGTGAAGTACCCTGGCCAGCACCCAGGCTTGGCTCTCAGTCCCCAGCCCCACAGAAGCTAAGTCCTGTGACACTTTGGCCACCCAAGGTCGGCCACCCAAGGTCATGGGTGCTGCTGGGCCAGAGGGAGCCCCCCAAGAAACCATCATTGGGATTTCAGTTTTGGGGTCTTTGCTGGGGTGGGGCTTCCTTTACAGAGCCTGGAGGGGCGAGTGCCAGCCCACGGTCCTGCCCCCTATGGGATGTGGCTTGGTGGTTTCCCCATCACTGCCCCGGGGGTGGGGACAGCTGCGATGGCTCTGCCCACTGCCAAGAACTCAGAACCCACTGCGCATTAACCTAACCACCGGGTCTGCTGTCCAGGGCAGGGGTGAGGGGAGTGTCCCTCCAGGAGCTGGGCTGGTCAGAGGGGTCTTCAGGCCCTTGAATCAGGCCCTCCAGAGATGGGGTCTGATGGGCCCCATCTCCTCCCGAATCCCAGACACCCACCAAGGGCTGCTGCTCATTCCAGCCTGTGCTGGGGGCACAAAACCAAGCTGTCCCTTCACGCAGGGTGGGGCTCACACCCCTCTCCCTGCCTGTCCCCCCAGCCCTCCCCGTCCTCCCTCCCCAAAGAGGATGCCGTGGGCCTGCTGGTCAGCAAGCCGGGCCTGCGTTTGGAAGTGGCCCCTGTCTCCAGGCACCATCACTCCCCGGGCCACAATCCCCAAGCTCCATCCTCTGTCTCTACCCCAAAACCCAGCCCTCAGGGTCACCTCCACCGGGGGGCTGGTGGCATGACCCTGCACTCAGGTTGGCACGGACACACACACACACACACACACACACACACGTGCGCACGCGCGGGGCAGCTTCCTATTTCTGCAAGGCCAAGCAGCCTCAGGAGAGCACGGGTGTCTGCTCAGGTCTGGCCCCGGGGCTGGGCGGGCTCCCGACACCAGGAACAAGCACGTGCCCTTTGTCGTCCCAGACCCCGTGGCTCCTCGTTCTCTAGGGAGAGAGAGGTGTAGACCACCTCCCAGACCGCCCCTCCCAGGCCCAGCGAGAGCAGAACCAAAACTCCGGGGTGTGTCTGGACGCTGCAGGGCAGCCACAGTGTCTCAGGCCATCCTGCCACATCAGCGTACTGGCCTGAAGTCCCCAACCCAGGGATGGGGGACTCCCCGTGGACTGAAAGGGGCCTAGCCAGCAGAGAGGAGGCCATGGCAACGCCAGGTCCTACGTCTCCAGAGCCAAGAGGAGGCCCCAAGCCATCCTGTGGGATCACTGCGGGCACCCAGGACCACGCAGGGCCGGCGGCCAGCCCCCATGCACGTGCCCCGATGGCCCTTCCCTTCCTCACGTGCTCCTTTCACACACAGTGGAGTGACCCCAGGGACACACCTCCCAGGGCACTGTTTCCACAGAATCCTGCACAGGACCTGTGTGGCTGATGAAGGGCGTGGCTGGCCCCCCAACCACCACTGCCCCAATGCAACAGTCCTCATAGACAGGAACTTTCTGTGTTCACGGACTCAATGACCACAACGCAGCACAGGGGCTCAAGGGAGCAGGACCAGAGTCTACGCACGCAGACGGGTCTCTGTGGTGGGCGAGCGGCTCCGGCCTCCTGAACACCCACGCGCCGAGGCCCCGAGCACTGGGACACCGATGTCCGCTCTGCACGGCTGAACACTGCGCGGCCACGTGCAGAACGCCCGGTCTGGGGGCGCTCCGTGCAGCCTCAAGTTCTAGGTCTAGGGGCCTTGGGAGGGGTGTGTCCCGGGCCTCTCGCTGGATCCTTTCTCCGCGGCCACTCTCGGTCACTGGGTCTCGTCAGCTCTCTGATCTGCTGGTCCTTCAGCCTCACCAGGAGCGCCAGCCAGACCACCTTCATCTGTGAAATCTGCAGGACGACACGTGTCTGAGAGGCAGCGCCCTGTCCACCTGCGGGGGGCCGGGCAGGGTCAACCCCTGGCTGCGTGTCCAGCTAGACCCCTGCGAGGGCCACGTGGCTGGTGCTTCGGTCAAAAGCCCTCAAGTGGGGCCCCAGGGAAAGGCTCTGTCAGAATTGAGCTCCACACCCCCCCGGGGGTCCTTGCAGCAGGAAGAGAGTCGGGGAGGGAGGTTTCGGGAGATGCTGGCTGTCTCCGTCGCCGGGACTTCACGCAGCCTCTGGCAGGTTTGGGGGCCTGCCTGTGGACACGCCGGGTGACTGGATGCACGCATGGCATTTGGGCAGCATGCGCAGTTTTCTTCTAAAAGTTAGCCGCCAAGAAAACGTCCCCATGCTGATGTCTGCGTGGGAGGAACGGCCAGGCCCCACCCCCCAAGCCGTCGGGCTGTGGGTGCTCCTGGGCACATCACAAACCTCCCCTTCCTGGAAGCATAGACCCAGGCTCACCCCAGCAGTGAGCAAAGGCGTGTCTGCTCCCAGGCACGCGGTGCTGTCGGGAGGAGGTGGTGCCACAGCCCTCGCCCCGCCATGGACAGACAGCTCCCAGGTCGAGGCGTTGAGCCAGCGACGCAGCAGACACACCCCCTCCGTGAGCCCCGGGCAGCACGGGCCAGCGGGACGTGGCACGTGCCTACCTCCTGCCACTGGCCCCATGCTCGGTCCCCAGGCACAAGCTGAGGACCCGGGGCCACACGCAGAGCTAGCACCATCCGCCGCGGGGGGACTTTCCTACCGCCCGACCCCGCTGACCCACAGCCTCCCTCCCAGACCCGACGCAGCTGCTCCACCAACAGGCAGAACCAAGGAGTTCCCCCACGTTCCCCTCCAAGTCTCTCTTCTCCCGGGGAGGATCTCCCACTGGTGACCATCACGGCCGCCGCACTCAAATAGCAGACGCGGCGGGGCTCCCCGCCCGGTTTGGAGAAGTCAAACGGTTATGAAGCACTTTGCTGGCTCATGGACCAGCGCCACTGGCGAGGGCCTGACAGTAACCTCAGCCCCGAGGCTGCTTATCACTTCCTCTCTGCAAATCCCAACCACAGGATGATCTCACTTTCCTGCTTCCTCAGGAAAACAGCTCATCAAAATTTGGGTATCGGCTAGGGAACCAGGCTGTTTTCACAATTCTTTGCAGCTCCCTGCACGGTCTCAGGTCCAAACCTGTGGCCTGCGCTCCCCTGGGGGTGGGGGTGCGGGTGGACATGGGGGAAGGCACTCAGGGACTTGAGCTCTTCCTGAACCCAGGAGCACGGGAGACCCTTAGTGAAAGAGCAGAGGCACAGCTGTGCCCCCGTGGAACCTGGTGTGTGCCCTGGCGGGGGGGGGGGGGGTGTTTTTTGCTGAGCCCCCAGCCTGTGGGCCTCTGGATGGTGGCACCTGTGACTGTCCATAGTCCCCATGTGCCTGAGGTTTGGGAATGGCCAAGGCTGCGTGGTGGTGAGTCACAGGGGACGGTAAGCCCATCATACTCTGCTGTTTCCAGGCTTGCTTGGAATGTTCCACAGTTAAGGGGTTTGCTAAGTAGCCAAACTAAATATGGTGCTCCCTGGTCAGGGACCTTGCCTGCCCCGGCCACTGCCACACCAGGCCCAGCTTCCTAGAAAGGAATGCAACCCATCTGCTTCCTGGGGGGCATCTGGGCATCGAGGGGCCCCCAGGTCGCTGCACGTTGACTGTCTTCTGCAGCAAGGCCAGGGCCTGCTTCTCCTCCAGCAGCTCTGGCAGCCGACTCGAGGCGCTCCCGTGACCCACGGGCTGCGTCCTGACTGAAAGGCAAACACCTGGCCTTTAACACGGGGGTGTGTGGGGAGAACAACTGAGGTCAGGAGTCAGGGGCCCTCCCTGTGCACACACAGTGGCCCGTCTTCTCTGGAGTCTTTTTTTTTTTTTTTTTAAAGATTTTATTTATTTATTTGATAGAGAGATCACAAGTAGACGGAGAGAGAGGCAGTCAGAGAGAGAGAGAGAGAGCCCGATGCGGGACTCGATCCCAGGACCCTGAGATCACGGCCCGAGCCGAAGGCAGCGGCCCAACCCACGGAGCCACCCAGGCGCCCTTCTCTGGAGTCTTCTGACTCCGAAGGGTCTTCGCGCTGGAGGGTCTGTGAGGTGAGCAGACGCAGCAGCTCAGAGGAGAGGCTGGGCCCCCTCAGCAGCACGGGGTGTGGGTGGAGGAGGCACCACGCAGCCGCCGCCCTGACATCCACCCACAGCACAGCCCTGGAGGCCTCTGAAAGGCCCGTGTGGACCGTGGACAGGGCCACGGGCTCCCACTCGGGAAGCTGCAGCCTGGGTGGCTTTGGACGGGACACCCCTGGCCGCCCCCTCAGAGCAAGGACTGGTCTTTCTGGAGGGGTGAAGTCAAGAGCGCCACAGGCCTCGTCTGACACTGCCCTCTGTGGGAGGCCCGAGGGGGCTGCGATGGGGCTCAGTTCCCCAACCCAGGGACTGGGCACGACTGTGTGCCAGGCTAGGGAGCTCTGCCTGGCGTCTGCATTAGCACTGGATGGTCCTGGGTCCTGCCAAGGCTTGAAAGGCTGAACAGTGAGGGCCAGCCCAGGAGGTGCTGCTCATTGGCCTGTGGCCGACATACCTCCCTGTTTCTAGGCACGCAGGTGAGTGGGAGAGGGCTGGAGAGGAGAGAGCATGGCCCCGGGCTGGCCTGGGCACAGGAGTGTTCACTGCCCCGGGGCCGGTGGGTCAGGCCGGGAAAGGGCCAGGGCTGGAGTTTCACAGTCTGCACCCGGGTTGTGGGTGGGCAGGGCCCTCATCACCCGTGCTATTATAAGCCCGATAAGCGGGCCACATCCCAGCACCACCAACACAGCAGGGTGGAGGCCACACAACAAGGACCCCAACAAATACGGCTGCTGTGAGCAGGGCTGGCCATGCAGGGCCGTCCCTCACCCTTCCCTTCGGGGCACACAAGATGGGCTCGATGGCCCTGAGCGTGCTGGCCACTACCCTTTGGATTTCCATCTCAAATGCACCTTGTGAAAGACTTTCCTGCAAAGGACGTGAGGGTGATCCTCAGAGCAGCAGCTTTGTGGGGCCAGGAGGTGGGTCTGGCTTTCCTTGGAGGACAGGCTGGGGCTCGTGGGCCTTCTCGCCCTGCACCCACAGAAACCCCGCAACCGTCCTGTTCCCGGCAGTGCCATCCGGGGCCAGAGTGCTCAGTGCCCTGTGCCTTCAGGCCAGGCCTGTCCCAACCTGGACCTCCGAGGGAGAGCTCACCTTTTGGCTACAAAGTCCTGCAGGCTCCCCGCCTGGCAATGGGGACTTTCACCACCCCCGGAGCCTACCCCTCCCACCCCTGGGGCGGAGCAGCAGCCCTCCTGCCTCCACCTCCCCCCAAGTCCCCTTCTCCCTCTTGGTTCTCTATCCTACGAGAACTGGCCCAGGTGTCAACCCCACAGTCCCTCCTGTATCCCCTCAGGCTCAGAGCGGGCCTGACCAGGGCTTCCCGGCCCCCAGCGCTTGAGCTACCCCCCTGCCCAGCTTCAGTGGCGCAGGGACCCTGCTCCCCACTGCAGCACCCCTGGGTCACCCAGTCCTCGTTCTGCTGTCACTTAGGGTCCTCGTGCTTCTATCGCCCATCACGACGGACGCTTCCCACTACAGCCGGTCAGCCCCATGAAGGCGAGGGCCTGGAGCCGAGCCCGCCGCCCGAAATTGCTGGGGAGTCAGCGAGCAGGAGGTGCGGTCCGAGGGCAGGACTGATGACCTGGTGGGGCTGGTCTTAAGTTGACCGCGCTGTCCTCTTGGCGGAATGAGGGGAGTCCAGTGGACAGGGACACAGACGCCGAAGAGACCGTCAGGGAAGCGGCCTGAGAACCGTGGTCCAGAGGCCCAGAGGGGGAGGGTCGCCCGCGGAGAACAGGGGGCGGGAAGGGGGAGGCCAGGCTGCCGAGAACGCGCCGGCCCAGCTCCGGGTCCGCGGCGCAGGCGTGCGCGCCCAGCAGCCGCGGTGGGCTGGTGCCCGGTCTCCGCCCGCACGGCCGCGGGCCGGGGCGCAAGGTCGGCCCCGCCTGATGGCCTCCGACACGTCAGCGTCCCAGGACCCCCGAGGCGGCGGCGCCCAGGCGGGGGCCGGCCCTGTCCTGGGCGAGCGGCCCCAGGGGTCAGGCTGCAGCCCCCCTCCCCACCCCGGCGGCGCGGCTGGGGTCGGCGGGGCCGCGCGAGGAGCCTCACGCCCCGCCCCGCCCCGGGTCTCCCGCACGTGCAGGGAGCGCGCGCCCCGCGGCCCCCACCCCGCCCCGGTGCCCCCAAGGGCGCCTGCACCTCCGCGGCCCGCCAGTCCCCGGCGTCTCCCCGCCCGCCCCGCTCCGCCGCCGTCGCCGAGTCCCGGGCCCGGCGGCGCTTGGGGCGGCGGAGGGGGGCCCGTCCGGCCAGGCGCGGAGGCCGCGGAGGGCGCCGAGGGGCAGCGCAGGGCCGCGGCGGCCGGAAGGGGCGGTG